>NC_067472.1:87862035-88026592 GCF_947179515.1 Apodemus sylvaticus
CTTAGGGTGCCCACCTGAAGTCAGGGCCATCACTGATTCTTGCCTCTTCTTTCTGGCCATATCCAGCCTTCAAACCGAGGCTGTGGCCTCCACACATGACCCACCTGTTCCTTCTTCTGTGTCGCCCATGGCCATCTGCCTCCATCATCACTGGCTTTCATTGCTGGTGACTTCCACCCTGTCTTTTGAACCATTCCTCACACAGAACCACAGTGATCTTTAAAGGAAGTTAAGTCAGGTTATGCTACTTAGCTGTAAAGCTCTCATTAACTGTTTCAACATGTTAAGATACAATTCAGATACCTCACACTGGCCCATGGCTCACCCAACCTGCTCTGCTCACTCTATTCCTACACACTAGAGACTCTTCCACTCTCAGCTGTGCTCTGCTCAACTCACCCCAGGACCTTTGCATTTGCCACACCCCTTTACCTGAGTGTCTTCCCTACAAGATACACATGCCAGACTTCCTCACTCTTTTCCTGACTGCTCAAGCATCACTCTATCATGGCGGACCTTTCTGACCACAAAGCACTCACTTCTGCCATTACCCTGTCTCCTTATCATATGCCGTCCTGCTCCTTATACTTTTAGCATTTACATTCTTTAAGTGAAAAGGGGGCCCCAGGGCATCCAAAGCAGTCAGAGCTGTACTTAAGGATAATAATAGGCATGGTGGTGAGTGCCTATAATCCCAGTACTCAAGAGGTGGAGGCAAGAGAATTGTAAGTTCCAGACCAGCCTGAGCTATGGAATGAGACTCCATCTTGAAAGGAAAGTAGTAATAATTATGAATGATTTTATTACTGTGACTACTGCTGTGTGGATTTAGATCCTCCCATGAGACAATATTCAGACACCTAGAGCTCACGGAGTCCACGGTCTCTGCCAGGCATGTGCTGAGGCTTTTCTGTGTTTTTGATAGGATCTCACTCTATTCCCCAGCATGACTTTGGACTCAAAATCCTCTTCTTCAAAGCTCCCAAGTGCTGAGGTTACAGGTGTGCACCATTGTAACTGTTTGAATGAAAATGGTTCCCATGGACTCATATGTTAGATACTTGGTCCTCATCTGGTGGAAATGTTTGGGAAGGACTAGGAGGTGTGGCCTCTTTGGAGAGGTGTGTCACTGAGGGGTGGGCTCTGAGGCTTCAAAAGTCCACATTCTCACTTAGCTCTGCCTTAGGCTTGTGCATCAAGATGTGAGCTCTCTACTGGAGCTCTCCAGGAGCCTGATGCCATGCCTTCATTCCACCATTGTGGACTCCAACCCTCTGAACCTGTAAGTCTATTGAAACCTACCTTTCTTTCTTTCTTTCTTTCTTTCTTTCTTTCTTTCTTTCTTTCTTTCTTTCTTTCTTTCTTTCTTTCTTTCTTTCTTTCCTTCTTTCTTCCTTTTTGTTTTTGTTTTTTTCTTTTTTCTTTTCTTTTTTTCCGAGACAGGGTTTCTCTGTGTAGTCCTGGCTGTCCTGGAACTCACTCTGTAGACCAGGCTGGCCTCAAACTCAGAAATCTGTCTGCCTCTGCCTCTCAAGTGCTGGGATTAAAGGGGTGCGCCACCACTGCCCGGCAAAACCTTTTTTTTTTTAAGTCACTGTGGTTATGGTGTTTTGTCACAGCAACAGAAAAGGCCCTAAGACACCCACTGTGTCTGGTTTTGTTTTTCATGATTCTATGTCATTTGTTCTTCACCATAGAATCTCTTGAGGTTTGTATTATCCCAGGAGTGGGGGGTCAATCTCAGAATGAACTTTATGAAACTGGTAACATCAATAGTTACTAATACATGAATGGAAGCATGAGATGTGGCCATTCCAGATCTGTTTCCTGTTGGATTGGAGCACAAAGCATTGAACCCCAGGATGAGCTGAAAGGGGGAGGGGAACTGCCAACCAGGGCTCACTTTGAAGGAACCAGGATACATTTTATTATAATAGGTGATGTTTCCTCATTCCATGCTGCCACAGGTCCCATCCCGAGGAGCCTGAGAAGGGCCTCCTGGGCTCTCAGGCACCAACTTCCCTCAGGGCCTCAGCACATGGACCCCACCTTCCACTGTGCAGGCGTAAAGCTTGGACCAGACGAGTTCTTTGCTTTGTGCCTTGTCATTTGGGACCTGAGGCAGTGTAGGTCACTCATGCCCACATGTCCTTTTCTTTGTAACTTTCATTTAGTCTTCCGTGAGGTCCTAAATTGGCCAACCCTGCAGCTGACTGGAGTCCTCGGCAGGAAGTGAGTCACCTTACTGGCCACCTGGTCCCTGAGGTTCCTTGCGTAGCTGGTGCATTTGCTGAGACTTCCTTAGTCTCCATCCCTCTAGACAGCTCAGGTCTGCTGAGCCAACTGGTTTTGTGTTAATTAAGAAAAGGAAAACAAGTAATCTTCCCCAAACCAATGTAAAATAGAAAGTGGGGAAGGGCTATGCACGCTTAGTCAGGGCTCACGCTTCTCAGCACAGCCGCTTTCTAGATCCTTATTCTGCGTCAGGAACATTGCTGAGTGATTCTTGCACAGGGCTTTAGGGACAAGGTTGAGATGGAGATGTTCCCCAGTGTATACGGAGCCAGCAATATATCCATAAAATTGAAAATAATTTTTCAATAAAAATTAATTAGGTTGGAGCTTGGAATTTGGTGAAAGATTTATTTTCCTGAAAATAGAGGGTGCTAGAGGCTTCATGACAGCCCCCCCCCCTCCACAACGACACCTGTGAGGCCCTGGACTGGGCACAGCAAGCATTGTGTCATTTGCCCCTGAGTGCTTTACAGATGGCTATAATGGGGCTCAGAGAGATTAAGTCACATGTAGGGTAAGTGGAGCAAATCTAGCTCACAGCCCTCGCAGAGATGCCCATCTGCTTCCAGTCTCCACCAGGTGAACTGTAGCCATTGTACTGACCTGTGACCCTCTGTATGGATGTGGATTACTGTAAGGAATCGAAATAATGAGATTGCTTGTTACACACCATCGCTGCTGGTGCGAGCATTGCAGAGGTGAGCCGCCATGCATCCTTATGCTTTCTTGTTTTTTTGTTTTGTTTTGTTTGGTTTTGTTTTGTTTTGGTTTTTTTTGGATTTGGTTTTTTTCAAGACAGGGTTTCTCTGTATAGCCCTGGCTGTCCTGGAACTCACTCTGTAGACCAGGCTGGCCTCGAACTCAGAAATCCACCTGCCTCTGTCTCCTAGAGTGCTGGGATTACAGGCATGCACCACCACTGCCCGGCTTTCTTATTTTTTATAATTTAAAAAAAATGTATGTATGTATGTATGTATGTATGTATGTATGTATGTATTTTGCTGCTAGATTGTTTGGGCTTTTTTTCTCATTCTCTTTTCTTTAATAGTTGGGAAGTAACACATGCTACTTCTAATCTTCGGTAATTAGAGTTTTAACCACACCCTTAGCTGCATCGTTCTTTCCAGTGTTATACTCAGGACCTTCACTGAGAGGACACTGAGCCTACAAGTTCACGCTTCCGAACCATCTCCTAGCCCCTCACTTCGGTTACTTGATAGTTGTGTGTACATCAAGGTCTCTCGTTTGCCACACCACCATGAGTAGGATTTGTAAGTTCCAGAGATCACATGCTCTCTAGCCACTCGATTTCAAGACATCTGACCTTTAAATGGACACCATTGAGTGTTTCTTGTGCCTATTTCTTTTTCAAACCTAAAAGCTGAGGAATAAGCGTGCCACTCAGCTCCGGAACCATTTGGTGGCTGTGAACTGGCATTGCACAGCACACAGCTCCTCCGAGCTCCTTCCTGTGCTCTGTCTATTTGTTTTTTTTTTTTTTTTTTGTTGTTGTTGTTTTTTTTTTTTTTGTTTTTTTTTTTTTTGTTTTTTGAGGCAAGAGTGGCAAGAAGGTGGATGAGAGAGAGATGAGGTGAACACATGATTCTGTCCTGTTTGATGGCAGATGCTGGGAACATAGTGAGTGTTGGATTTCATGACCCTCCAAACCTACATGCTGTGGTGCATTGAGGCACAGGTCTCATAACAGCAGAGAAAGATACTAACGCTGACTACATGTGCTTCATATTTTCTGTGTTACAGGCACTGTGATAGGCACTTTAGAAAAGATATGTGTGTGTATGTGTGTGTGTGTGTGTGTGTGTGTGTGTGTGTGTATGCGCGCGCTGTATGCAGTACTTGGAGAGTTCAGAAGAGGATGTCATATTCCCTGGAGCTGGAGTTAATGTGGCTGTGAGCGCCTTGGTGGAAGTATTGGAATCTGAGCTCCAGTCCTCTGCAAGAGCAGGAAGAACACTTAGCCACTGAGCCTCTTCTCCAGCCCTAGTTTAAACACTTTATCTGAAATATCTTGTACAGCTGTGATCATAATCCTGAGAAGGTAGGACCTCCCATTTCCTTTATTTTGCTGGTTAGAAAACTGAAGTTCAGAACAATTCACCCTTTCTCAGAGAGTTGGTATCCAACAAGAACCAAACTGAAAATGTTTAATGGGATAGGAGTTAGACAGGGCCAAAGTGATTGGAATGTTGTTTTCAGTGTAGGCCACCAGGGGGCACTGTCAACCCAGGACAGCTTGGTTGCTGCATTAGATGGCAACACTTGCACTTGGAGGGAATCGCCTGCCCACTGTGTAATGCTGGCTTTGAATGTTTGCAAACTGTATTTTCTCTGATTCTCTGCCAGACAGCTAAGGGTCTTCAATCTAGATATCAGAAGGTGGGCTGAGGAGAGTTCCTGTTTTATTTGCAGGAGCAAAGTTGGCACGGAGTCTGCTCTGATAAATCAGAGATTGACTGCAGCATTAGGTATAGTGTTAAGCAGAGGCTCATGGGTTCAGTCTAGGAGCACTAGTTCTGTCTGTTGGCTTCTCTTCTCCGTGTTCCTTAGACTTCCTAATCACTGTTGTCCCTGCCTCTAAATCCTTGGAGCTAACACCTTTGTTTCATGTACCTGGAGCAGTCTGCATACCACTGGTGCCACTGATTCTGCCATATGAGCTTAAGATACCATCGTCTGGCCTGGAATGAGGGAGGGGGATGATTGTGGATTGAGGTTCATGTTTTCAGTGCTTGGTCTCCAGTTGACCTTGGGTTGTTTCAGAAGCAGGAGATGGGTTAGAGGAAGTGGGTTTCCAGGGAAAGGTCCTTGGGGCGTTTGCTCTCCCTGGCTGCTTCTGTCTCACTCCCTGCTTCCTGACCTTCCAGGATGTAGAATGAACCGTACTGCTGTTCCTTCCTAGCGGAGCACACACCATGAGCCCAGACAAACCCTCCATCCTTTCATTCATTCTGTCAGATCTTTTGTCAAAGGCTAGCTAGCTAATTCACCAGAACTACCCACTTCTATGTGGGAGAGAAATTGGTCAGCCTGGATTCCACAGACCCCAGAGGACCATCCGATTGTGTCTGTTAGTTATTATGTATGTAGTCCAGGCCAATGACTGGATGCCTGGCAGCTGATGCTAAGATTTTCTTTGGGATTTTTTTTTCTTCCTAATTTATCTTGATGGTGGCTACACTGAAGTAGTAAGGAACAAATGTCACTGGGCATTAGCATGAATTTCTCCTTTTCCTCCTCCTCTTCCTCCTTCTTCTCTTCTTCTTCCTCCTCTTCCTCCTCCCCCTCTTCTTCTTCCCCCTCTTCTTTTTCCTCCTCCTCCTCCTCCTCTCCTTTTTGCTTCTACATGAAGCCAGCTACCCTGATAAGTAATGGAAAGGGAGGGCTGGGTGGCGGATACTTCCAATGAAATAGACTTCCTGCGTGGTGCCCTTCATTTCCCTGCCTTACCCCAGATTTCAGAACCCATGTGGACCCATCAGGGGCCAGGGTTTTTAAATGATGCCAGGAGGGTGGCTAGGTGTAGAGAAGAGATCTGAGCACAGAGGCTGAGATGTTGCCAGAGTCTGCACCAGTCCCCAGGTCTCTGCTGATTACTTTAAGCAAAGCCCTTCACAGTCTCTGTGGGGGACTTCTGTCTAAGTGTTACAATCAGGGTAGCCCACAGCTCAGGAGACAAAGCTGAACAATGGGCTTTCCGCTCAAGTTAGTTCATATCAGCAAGAAGCCCTACATCTGTTTTTTTACCCCTAGCTTAGGTTTGGAGATGAAGGAGAGAGTTGAGTCACCCTGCTGAGGGGAAAAATAGGCCATTATCTTCCAGAGGAGGCACCTGTCCTAGATTTGACAGATGCATGTTGTCCAGGTTGGTTTCTGGGTCTTGGAGGAATGGCCGATGGGTAGCATCCCACCCAGAGGTACCTGGGAAGGTGGTGACTGTGATGGGAGGTTCTTCATGGCGCTGGACACCCAGGCTTTGATACCCAAACCTCCCAGCATTCTCTAGCAGAGAAGGCCTACAACCCCACTGGGGCCAGGCACTTCCGTTTCCTTTCTGTCATGTACACAGCTGGGTTCAGAGTCACTGGGAGAAGAAGAACCCTGCTGTGGTTTGGATGTGGTTCTTCCCCCACAAGTTTGTGTTTTGGGAGCTTGGTCCTTGGTGTGGTGGTGCCGAGATGGTGCATGGTAACTTTAAGAGGTGGGGCCTAGTGGGAGGAAGTTCAGTCATTGAGGTTCCTCTGCGAATGAGTAAATGATGCTTCATTCAAGTGGGTCAGGTCTCCTGGCTGGCTTGGTTCTTTCATGAATGGGTTATTAAAAGGGAAGCCCACCTCATCCTTATTACATGTAACATGTTGTATTTCTATTTCTTTGCTCTTGTGGTGATGCAGCCCAGCTGTGGATTCCCTCACTAGGATGTTGGCACCATGCTGGCACCATGTTGGCACCTCCAACTACCAGCATCGTGTGTCAGGTAAACCTTTTCACTTATAAATTACCCAGACTTAGCTATTTTGCTATAGTAAAACAAAACAAAGACAGTTCTTTTTAAGATTTATTTATTATTATATCTAAGTACACTGTAGCTGTCTTCAGATGCACCAGAAGAGGGAGTCAGATCTCTTTACAGATGGTTGTGAGCCACCATGTGGTTGCTGGGATTTGAACTCAGGACCTTTGGAAGAGCAGTCAGTGCTCTTAATTGCTGAGCCATTTCTCCAGCCCAACAATTCCCTTTTCTTTGAGCCAGGAAGTATGTTCAAGTCCCAGTCATCAGAGTTCTGTGACTTTGGGAGACTCACTTTATTTCTGGGGACCTTAATTTTTCTACCTGTGAAATGTGTGTGTGTGTGTGTCATTAAAGCCTATGCCACTTACTTCAAAAGGTTGTTGTGGTCAATGCAGGGGCCATGAATGTTGGTCAAACCATAAGAGTCAGTTGTCTAGGTTTACAGTTGCTGTTTGTCCATTAGAAACTGGAAGCACAGTAGAAGGGACTCTATTTTATCTTTAAGTGTGAAATCTTACCAACTAATCATTTGATCAATCCTTGGATGGCTCTTGGCTTACCACACGCCCTGACTGAGGTCTTTTACACATTCATTCATTTGAGAAAGGTCATCTATACTTACTCTACAGAGTAATCAGATCTCTGCATGCACATCAATTGTAAGGACCAGATTCTGCCACAGTGAGAACTCTGTGTTTCCAGGAAATCCCAGGTCGTCATCACATCACGTGGTGAATGTGCCCTGTAGACTTATGTGTTGGAACACTTGGTCCCCAGTGGTGGCACTGTTCAGAGAGATGGTGGAGCCTTTGGTATTAGACCATAGAGACAGTCCTTGACCATAGAGACAGACAGCTCTTCCTTCCTTCCTTCCTTCCTTCCTTCCTTCCTTCCTTCCTTCCTTCCTTCCTTCCTCCCTCCTTCCCCCTCCCTCCCTCCCTCTCTCCTTCCCTCCCTCCTTCCCTCCCTTCCTCCCTTCCTTACTTCCCTCCTTCCTTCCTTCCCTCCTTCCTATCTCTGCTTCTTGATCAGTGCTTGGTCAGAAGTCCTCCTTCAGGTTCCTGCTACTGTAGACCAAATCATTTTTGGTGAAATGCCTTGCTGCGATGATCCGTTTCTGTACTCTGTGGCCCATGAACCAAAACAAACCCTTCCTCAAATTGATTGTGCCAGGTATTTGGTCACAGTGATGAGAAAAGTCAACTGACCCAATGCTGGTGTCAAGATGCAGTTTTGAGTAGCAGAGTCTTGAGTTCTGACACCTTTGTGGGATTTTCTCTTGAGACCAACTCAACTTCTACTTTCTCCTGCTACTCCCCTCTTCTGAAGACTTGAGATACCCACTTGGCTCCCCAGAAACCACACAGTGCCTACACAGCAGATGGAGCATCTTAGACCAAAGACTGTCAGTGTATTTGTATCTGAAGGTGGTGCCCACTTTGGCACAATCTCATGGTGCCTGTGCAAGTTGGGTGACAATGATCACCTTTGCTTGTTTGTGAACAAAAACTTCAGAGATCCTACTCATTTTCCCCATCAAATAGCACTGACCCTCAGTACATTTTTGAATGGTGAAAGATGACTTAGAGGGATAGGAAACCATGCCCTTCCAAGCCCCCGGCTGAACACCTAGCTACGCCAAGCTTCAGAACTGACCTGAGCATCTGTGGCCATACCTGCACAGTTTGTTATCTTTCCAATACAGCCAAACTCATCATCCAGGACAGACCCTTATTCTGTCTTGTTCTGTGACCTCATCCCAAAGGGCAGGGCAGAGCCAGGCATCACAGTGCATTGGTATCATGGTAAACCGGAAATAAGCACACTTATCCAAGGCTAGTATGGAGTCCAGATATCCTGTTATATGCAGAGGGGACAAGTGTTACCTGTTGACTCAGCATCCTCTCATTTTTGCTCTCCTTCTCTTCCAGAGCTGTGGCCTCACAGGCTGACAAGATTCTCTGACATGAACAAATCCAATGTTAAAGCTTTGAGAAACTTAAAAAACAAAACACCTGTGCCCACCCTTAAGGAGCTAAAATATCTGATTGTGGTATTTCAGTGAGAACTGTTCAGGAGTGGAGGAGAATTCCTCCTGGGAGTTCCTCTCTTCCCCTCTGCTTCCTTCCTCCCCGCTCCCCTACCGCTTTCTTCCCTCCTCCCTCCCCTCCTTCCTTCTTTCCTCCCCTCCTCCCTCCACCTTTCCATCTTTCCACCTAGATGCAGGCAACTTAAGGAAAACAAGGAGTATGAGGGTAAAATGGAGTCACAAAGTAGAAATGGAAGGGAAATTGGATTTTATAATTTTTGAACGTGTGAGTGCTGGGGCTCCAGCCTTCTCTTTACCTCTTTGAAACATAGGCAAGCAGACAGATATGGTGCTATGAAGGGATCGGTCCCAGGTGAACAGCATTTTAGAAGGTTTTCTTCCCTGGGGTGGCAGGCTAAGCCTGCGGTGATCTCCACGAAGGGTATGCGTCGTGAGAATGTAGGAAGTGACAGTGTATCGCTTGCCATCTCGGCATTTGTCAGAACAACAGGATTCTGTGAAGCAGAAAGGGTGAAGGAGCTCATCCAGGGAAATGGTCTTGATTGTGTCAGGATTTTCTACCAAGACAGAGAGGTTTTAGGCATTTGAGACAAAGCTTCTTAATAACGAGAAGCCAGCGGACCTTGGTGTTTAGCTTCTCCTCAAAGGGCATGGAGCTTTGTCAGCTCTGGATGTGTGGTCCACCTGCTGCCATTCCTGTCTGTCCTTCCTCAGGAGCCTTCTGGTCCTGGTGATCATTTTGTGCAGTGCTGCCTCAGGGCTATGGGGATGTAGGACAACTGCACTGTCCATCCTCACAGGGTAGAGGCCATGCAAAAATCAAATGAGTGTTGTTCCCAGAATGAGCTACAGAAGCCAACGGAAAGCAGCAGACACCTTCTGCCCTTGGGTCCAGCTCAGAGCCAAACTTTTGCAGCTGCCTTGTAACTGTGGCCCTGGATTTCCATGCCTGGGCCTACATGATTTTTCCTGGAGATGCATATAGAAACATCTGTTCAGGCTGAAGAGATGGCTCAGTTGATGACAGTGCTATTGTTCTTTCAGAGGACCAGGATGAGTTCCTAGAACCCACATCCATAATTTCAGTTCCAGGGTCTCCAACATTTCTTCTGACCTCCACAGGTATAAGGCATGCAACTAGTATGCATACATACACTCATGCAAAACATTCTTACACATATAATAAATAAAATATAAAACCTAAAATAAATAAATGTCTGTTCACAGAAAGAGACAGGGCATGTGACACAGAAAGGACTTCGCCCAAGTCCATCCTTGTGGACCAGCGAGTTTACTGGGGTGACTTACAGCTACACACCAGGTTCCACCACAGTCCACCATATACAGCTTGGGATCTTGCAGCAGGGAAGAGGGCATCACCAGCCTCTCTATATTTGTTAACAGTGCCTTGACTCCAAAGTTTGACATCCCACCAGGCTTGGACACTCCTGAGCACCAGATCTTGTTCCTACATGTCTGCCTCCATCAGGAGTTTGAAGAAATGGCTGACTGTAGGGTTGGGTTGGAAAGAAACAGAGCACACATGAAGCATCTTCCCATCAGAAAGCTTGTAGCACACACACAAGCCACACACTCACACATACACATGGTATCACAGTGACACAGATATCACTTCTGTGCTGGCTAGTTTTACACCAACTTGACACAAGCTAGAGTTATCTGGAAGGAGAAAATCTCAATTGAAAAGATGCTTCTCTATGATCCAGCGTTGGGCATTTTCTTAGCTAGTGATTGATGGGGGAGGACCCAGCCCACTGTGGGTGGTACCAGGGTGGGCAGGTGATCCTGGGTTCTATAAGGAAACAGGCTGAGCAAGCCTTGGGAGCAAGCCAGTAAGAAGCACTTCTCCATGGCCTCTTCATCAGCTCCTGCCTCTAGGTTCCTGCCCTGTTTGAGTTCCTTTCCTGGCTTCCTTCAGTGATGAGCAGCAATGTGGAAGTGTAAGCTGAATAAACCCTTTCCTCCCCAACTTGCTTTTTGGTCATGTTTTTATCACACCAATACAAACAATAAAATAAGACGACGTTTATTTCAAAATCTGTGCCAAGATTTTTAAATGTGGCTCCTTAACTCCAATCACTCTGACTACCAATTCATAAGGGCAGAAACGGAGTCTCCATGTGGATTCTCTAGTGCATACCAGTATTAGGAAAGAAGAAAGAGGGTGGACAAAATGGTTCAGCGGGTAAAGAGCTTGCCACCCAGCCTGAGGGCCTGAGTTCAATCCTCAAGACTGACCTGGTGGGAGAAAAGAGCCCATCTATTGGAAGTTGTCCTTTAACCTCCACAGGCACACTATGGCACTTGCAAATAAATGTAGAAAAAAAAAAGAAAGAAAAAGGAGAAGAAAGAATTATGACATAGGCAAGGATGGTCCCTACAGAGCACTTGCTATAGAGGTCCGCGGTTAGGTTCCTTAAGAGGGTAGACTTGAGCACAGCACCTTAGCTGGGTGATCACACAGACCTTACTGAGCCTCCTCACGGGGGTGGGGTGGGGTGGGGTGTAGAGAACTTTCCAGTACACCCGTGAGGAGACAAACCCATGAATCCAAGCTGAAGGGCAGGGTGCAAAACACCCGCATCAGCTTTCTGAAAGGTGTCAAAGCTGTAACAGAAAATGTTTTGGGGTCTGTTTGGTGTCACAGGAAAGCAAACAGGCAGGAGATTGCCCAGTTGGAGTGAAGTGTCCTCCACAGGTTCGTGTTGCTAAGCACTTGGTCCCCAGCTGGTGCTGTGGTGTGGGAAGGATGTGGAATCATTAGGGGGTGGAGCCTTGCTAAGGAAGCAGTCTCTGGAGGCAGGCCTTGAGGCTTGATAGATCAGCTCCAGTTTCTGCTTCCTGAATGCAGATGCAGTGTGACCCGCCATCATGTTCTCCTACCGCCGTGGACTGGACTGTATCGCTCCTTAAACTGAACCCAAATTACCGTTTCTCCCTCAAGTTACCTCCTGCCAGGTTACAGCATCAAGAGAAGAAACACGCATGACATACTCAGTGTGTCTATGATCTTAAATCAGGTCTTTGACTCTCCCAAAAGCAGTCCCAAGTGCACTTGGGAAAAGTGGCCGATGGGTTGATGATCATTAGCTAACAATATTGCATTTCTTTTTTCTCAACTTTAATTTTTGCTTGTGTGTGCGTGTCTCTGTGTATGTGTGTGCGCACACATACCCTCTTGTGGGTGTTCCTGGAGGTCAGAAGAGGGCCTTGGGTCCCCTGGAGTTGGAGTTACAAGCACTCCTGAGCTGCCTGATGTGGATGTTGGTAACTGAACTCCCATATTCTGTAAGAGAAGCAAGTACTAGGCACTGCTGGGCCGTATCTTCATCCCCAGTAGTGTTGTATTTCTGTTAACACTCCGGAGAGTGAGCTGGGGGGAGATGACTGAGTAGTTAAAGCAGGGGCAGAGCTAACGCGAGGACTGGCGTCCAGAGCTACTGAACCATGGGCAGAGCTGCATGGGAAGGTGTGCGGCTGTAACCCCCGCGCTCCCACAGGTGATCTGGATGGTGGGGACAGGAGAAGCTCTTGGGGCTTGAGCACCAGCTTGCCTGGGATACACAGACACCACGAGCAAGTGTGCATTGAGACACTGTCTCAAGGTGGATGTTAAGAACTGATATCTGACACAGTTCTCTGACCTTCACATGCCTGCCACGGCGTGCACGCATCTGCGCACGCACAAGGACACATATCCGTCATGCAAACCCTCCAGAGAAGCAGTGTGGTGGCACTCCACTCTGATCTCAGCACTCACCATGAAGAGGCATGGAGACTTTCTGAGTTCAAGGCCAGCCTAGTCTACAAAGAGAGCTCCAGGACAGCTAGGGCTACACAGAGAAACCTTGTCTTAGAAAGGAAAAAAAAAAAGGTTTATTTGGCCTAGATAGATGGTTCAATGGTTGAGCGCACCAGCTGCTCTTCCAGGAGACCCAGGTTCAGATCTTAGCACCCACATGGCAGCGCACAACTGTCTGTAACTCCAGTTCTAGGGGACGTGATACCTGATACCCTCACACAGACACACCTGTAGGCAAAACATCAATGCACGTAAAATAAAAATAATGAGTCATTAAAAAACCCCTGGAGAGGGTGAGAATTGTGATCTAGGTTTAGACACCCGACCATCCTGCTTTTCCCGTTTGTGGGTCTCTAGGGCTCACAGGTTTAGGTTTGCACATCACCTAAAATGTTTCGTGGAGACAGGCATTTCTAACTGCTCATGTAGACAGTAATGGGCAAACATGACAACATGTTGATAATTAGTCAAATGTAATGATGCAGCCAGGCAAGGTGATGCACACCTGGACTCCCAGCACTCGGAGGCTGAGGCCAGAAGATGAGGAGAGCAGATCTAAGGCAGTTCGGGAGGCCCTGGGTGACATTTTGTTTTACTGTGCCTAACAGCTTTCTCTTCTTGTTAGACTTTTAAGTATCAATATTGGGAAAAAGCGCCATCTTTGCTGTTCCGGTCTTTGATCCACGATTAGTTGCTAATAGCAATTGTTTTTAGTGTCGTCTGTCACTACAGTCGATCCGCTGTCAGTCCTCCAGCTTCTCGGGGTCAGAACTGTTGGCACCTACAGCCATTGAGCAGCCTGTGCCTAAAGGGAGTGTCTATGAGAGCAGCCAGGGAGAACTCGATGGACATTGAAGATGGGTTTGGAAAGTTTGGTGATGAATCTCTGGCTGCTACTCGAGGGAGGGGCTGTGGGACCTCCCTAGGGAGCTCCAAGCAGTCAGAGTCTGCCCTGAAACTGAAGGTCAGTTAAACATCAGCAAGACAGGAGCCCAAAAGCTACAAAACCCTCCACAAAACCAACCAAACAACACTGGTCCATTTGACCCCATGCTAATAAAAATTCCAATGCACAAAGTAGAATGACATAGGGACCAGGGGCGTGGCTCAGTTCATGAAGTGCTTGCTGTGGGAACATGAGGACCTGAGTGTGACCCCCGTAGAGCCCATGTTAAAAAACAAAACAAACAAAACAAAAAAACCAAACATGCAAACCTAAAACAACCCAGGCATGTTATGTGAGGCAAAGGCGGTAGAGTTTCTGTGAGTTCAAGGTGGTGTACTTAGTGAGTTCCAGGATAGCCAGGGCTATGTAGAGAGACTTTGTCTCTAAAACCCAAACCCAAACACAAACCCAAACCAATAGTCAAAACCAGACAGGTTAAGAGGGTAATCCCTGGTCAGGGGAGGTAGGGACAGGTGGTGTACTAGGGTTTCCTGGCCAGTCAGTATACTTGAAATGGTGAACCCCAATTCATGGAAAGACCGTCTCAAAAATGGAGATGGAGAGTCATAGAAGAAGATCCCCAACATCACACTCCAGCCTCTATACTCATGTGCACACGAGCATCTCAGCACATGTGTACACATTAATAGGTGTACATTTTCCCACATGAGATAGAATGCATATAAATAATAAACATATCTTTGAAATTCACAGTGAAGAGTTACTGTTCCCAGTGTGTTGTTGATTAGAAAATCGAACCAACACAGACAAATTTAAAACAAAGAGACAACCCACCAGGGCACTGGATGGAAGAAGACAAGTTGACATTCACAGAACAAAATGCATACAGCCAGCAAACCACAACCTTACCAATGTTTAGAGCTTCTTAATCTTCATTTGAATTGATACAATTTATCAGACTGGAAATATAAATCACTTGATACTAACTAGAACCTGGATTCTGTTTCCAGTACTCACATGGTCGCTTATAGTCCCCTGTCACTCCAGCTCCAGGGAATTAGATGCCATTTTCTTGTTTCTGAGGGCACGTTCTCTCCTCCCCCGCAGCCCCCTCTCACACACACACAGGCACATGCACAAACACAAACATACACAAACACATGTACACAAATAAGTCGTACGTTGTTTTCTGTCATGCATGTTGACAGAAAAGTTCTGTTTTGGGAGTGCTAGTATAAGGACAGTGAAGACGTGGCATATGAAGAGCATTCATAATTGGCCCAGAAAACGATGGGTGCAAAGCCAGCCTTGGGACAGTCAGAGTGTAACAGGGAGAGACTGGAGAAGCCATGGTACTTCCGGGTCCCACTGGGCCATTTATTAATTTACTTGCTGACTGTAAACCCTTTAGCATCTATTATGTGTCAGGAATTGCTGTGAATAACAGGCATGAGTATGCTGATGTCCTCGTGTGTGTGTGTGTGTGTGTGTGTGTGTGTGTGTGTGTGTGTGTATGTGTGGTGTGTGTATGTGTATGTGTGTGTCTGTGTGTGGTGTGTGTATGTGGTGTGTACATGTATTGTGTATGTGTGGTGTATGTGTGTGTGTGTGTGTGTGTGTGTGTGTAGGGTGCTTGTGTAGCAATGAGAGATAATCAGCAAAAAGGAAAACATTTAAGCAGCTTTAAGAGTTAATGCATGCTACAAAGAAAACAAGAAGGAGACAGCAAAAGAGGAGTTGGATGGGAACCATACTGGATGAAGTGGCCAGGGGAGATTTCTCTGAGGTGACATGATGACAGTTAAGACAAGATCTTGGTGGACAGTGTTCTAGACAGATTTGTTAGAAAGTGCCAAGGCCCTGGAGCGGGAGTAATGCTGGAGGAGTAGGCAGAGCAATGGGATTTCACAAGAGAGACAGCACAGTGTCTTTCTGAGTCTCAGTCACTCTGATTCCTGATTCCACTCAGTCCAGCTCCAGCCTCCTGCTGGCCTCTCTGAGTAACAGGTTCTGTGCTCATGCACACGTGCTGTTCATAAACTTTGTAATGCGACTTTTAACTTCAAGAAATCAACTTAAGAACCAGATTTTCATGCTCAATTCTTTACAAAAGCTTTAAAATTAGAAAAGTAGAAAATCGGGGGCTGGGGAGATGAGACGGCTCAGTGGCTCAGAGCACTGGCTGCTCCTCCAGAGGACCCTGGATCACTTTCCAGTACCCACGTGGCAGCTCACAACTGCCTGTGATACCAGTTCCAGGGGATCTGATGCCTTCTTCTAGATTCTGAAGGCATTGCATGGACATGCTGCACAGACATACATGCAGACAAAACACACGTTCACAGGTTATTAAACAAACAAACAAACAAATAAGAAAGTACACAAAAGTCACGTCTGTGGCCTGCACCAGAATCCTGAAGCAGAGAGAGCCACCCTCATCAAAGAGGGAGATCACGTTAGGTGTTTAAGCTGTTCCGGTTCCGGTGTCCAACATTTTCTTCTTTCCTCTCCTGGTATGAAAAAAAAATCTTTTCCAGGAGACTATTCAGGTGGTTTCAAAACTCGCCTCCCTCTAGGACAATTCCTCCTCGTCCTTACCAGCCTCCAAAGGTGGCATTAGCTGCAGAGGTGGGGCTGGGAAGGGATTCGGGCTCACTCTCTCTTCCTGGGATCTTTCCTGGTACCAGGCAGGAGGACCCTGAGCCACGTGTGTGCTGTGCGTCTTGTCTCCTAGGTCTGGCAGGCTTGCTCACTGAGGTGTGACAAGGGACCCCTCAGAGTGTGGAGTGATGGGCTGTTTACAGGTGAGCACACCGTGCCGTTATTTCTCCTCAGCTCCAGGTGTCTCCACTGTCATGGGTGACTCCCAGATGTTTCCCCCAGATGTCTAATGGCTTCTCCCATTGCTCTCTCTCTCCCACAGCTCCATCATGGCAGATGTGGAGACTCATGCCAGGGACCAGGATGGCTTTGAGATATGCAACTGAGAACAAGTCTTGCTGACATAGTCCATCTTCTGTAATGAAATGCCCAAGGTTGAGTGCCTCACAGAGGAAAAAGCTTCATGTATTAGAGTTTTGCAGGACGATTGCCCAAGACCAGGCAGCAGCAGCAGCCTGGACTTTCGGGTAGGGCCTCTTGGCAGTTGGGATCAGAATGGGGGTGGGGCACATGTGGAAGAGCACACTCTGTGGAACAAGAACCCAGAGTGACTCTGGAGCCAGGTTCACTACCCACACATGGATCACTGAACCCAGGGTTTTTCTTTTACTACTATACAAACTCTCTACTACTGGGCTGTGCTCCCAGCATCTAGATGTTTATAGCAACCTGTTCTCACAGGAAAATATGCAAAGAGACCTGGATTAATCCCTTCCAAGGATAGTGATCCCAGTGACCCCCATGTCCCCCTACTAGGTTCCAATTCTCTCTGCCCCATGTTATTTCTGTTTAAATTTTTATTTTATGTATGTGAATGTTTGCCTACATGTATGTCTGATGCCCTTAGACACCAGAAAAGGGCATCATATTCTCTGGAACTAGAGTTACAGGTGCTTGTGAAGGACCAGGTGGGTTCCTTTGGAAGAGAAGCCAGTGCTCTTAACAGTTGAGCCATGGTTCCAGCCCCTCGGTCCCAATTCTTTTTTTTTTTTTTTTAAGATTTATTTATTTATTATATGTGAGTACATTGTATCTCTCTTCAGACACTCCAGAAGAAGGTGTCAGATCTCGTTACAGATGGTTGTTAGCCATCATGTGGTTGCTGGGATTTGAACTCAGGACCTTCAGAAGAACACTCCATGCTCTTAACTGCTGAACCATCTCTCCAGCCCCTCTGTCCCAATTCTTAAAGATGCTACTCTGGGGACCAAACCCACAGCACATGAACCTTGAAGGATGCATTCAAACATCCAAAGCAGAGCTCGGCCCTGGTCATCCAGTCATTCCGTCATCTCCACCTTCCCTGCTCTCCTGCAGCACAGACAGAGCCAGGAAATTACTGTGCCTTTGGCAACACTGTTGGTGGGGACTTCTCTAAAACCAATACATTGCCGGGTGTGGAGGCGCTCGCCTTTAATCCCAGCACTTGGGAGGCAGAGGCAGGCGGATTTCTGAGTTTGAGGCCAGCCTGGTCTACAGAGTGAGTTCCAGGACAGCCAGGGCTACACAGAGAAACCCTGTCTCGAAAAAACAAAACAAAAACAAAAACAAAACAAAACAAAACAAAAAAACCCAATACATCCTAGGGCTGGGGAGACAACTCAGTGGATAAAAGCACTTGTGGAAACTTGAGGACCTAATTCAGGTCTCCAGCACTCATGTAAAAGCTGGGTATGGCCACACACACACACACACACACACACACCCTGGAATATGAACACTAGCACACACAATGGAATATGAACACACATACATACACACATGAAATAATAAAGAATAACAAAAGAGCAAGCTGGAGAGTAATGAGTGATAACATTTTTGTAGTTCAAACAGAAGAATCCATGTTTATGTTTTCTATAATTCTCCTACAAAATACAGAGTAACTAACTGTTTACTTGGGGGCATTTGCCCAAGAATGGGTAGCAACAAAGTAGATTTCCCTTTGTGTTTGTCTATGTTATTGACAAGTCCTACTGAACATCCAGGACAAAGATACTTATTTGTTTGTTCGTTTGTTTGTTTATTTATTTAAAATGGTGAGCTAGAGGAAGACACCCAGAGACCCTCCTGCTCCGTGTGGCCCTCCCTCAGGGGGGCCCGCTCTAATGTGCAAGTGTGTGGTGGAGAGATGGGAGAGAAAGAGAAGCAGACCAGTTTGAGCACGATGAACTAGAGAGTCAAAGATGGAGAGGAAGAGACTGATGTCAATAGTCTATGCTGCCCCCCTGAGGCCACGGTGGTGTCCCCATGCTGCCACTGAGGCCTATGTCTGAGTCCGTGGCTATGCAGCAGCAGTGGCCTGTGTTGATGTCCGTGGCTCATGTTACCACTGAAGAGCATGCTGATGGTCTGGGCGGCAGCCTGGTGCCATGTTGATATCCAAGACCTGCGCAGAGCTTGCCCCGCCCACGCTGGCTGCACACTCAGGAGAGTGGGCCCTGTACCTCACCTGGGTAGCACAGTAGAGCTGGCCCTGGTGTCAGGGGACAAGTGAGCCAGCCTGATGCTGTGAGAGCAGGAGAGCTGGCCCTGCCCTTCTCGGGCTGTGTTAGTGGGTGGCCTGGCCGGGGCAGGAGCACTCACCCTGGTGGTGTAAGTGTGGGAAAGCTGGCAGGCTGACCACATCAGCTACCACCCAGGCCCACATCCAGGGCTTTGAGTTGGCCCACCCCAACATCTGTCCCATCTGTGAACTGCTGGAGCATGTGAAGGGGTTGGTCCTTCCGATCCGAAGCTGCAGGGTTTGCATGACACAGGGTAACACAGGGTATCCAAGTCCCGGCGAGAATCAGTGCGGTGAGAATCCAGTATTGATAATGAAGCAGAAGCCAGAGGTCTTGAACCAGATCAATGACTCTCTGCAACGAACATTTGCAGGTAAAAATGCGCGGACAAAAGGGAATACCGTGGGGCACACTGTGAACACACTGCAGCTCCCACAACAGGATGTTTTGTTGTTGTTGTTTTTATTTCATTATTGTATTTTTATTTTTTATTTTCTTGTGGGGGTGTATTACTGGGACAGAGGGCAGATACAAAGGGATGGGGAGATGAGTGGGATTGGGATTTATGGTGCAAAATTAAAAAAGAATCAATAAAAACTTAAAAAACGCAACCCAGAGGAAAATAACCATCATGTAAAGATTAAAAAAAAGAAATCCTTTAACCTTGATCACAGTGGCCCTTCTAGACGCTGACTCTGTAGGGTTTTTAATTAAAAAAAACTACGTCTAGGTTTCCTACTTTACCCTGAAATCTACATTTCAATTAGTTGCTCCTGGTGTGTGCACTCATTGTGCCCTGTAATTCACACCACAGCACTTATCCAACCGCAGTTCTAGGCTTTCAATTTTTTTTTATTACTTTTTACTTTTTTTGTGATGCTAGTGATATTAAATGCTGCTGAGCAGGTGGTCCTTCTCCGAGTTACCCCTTCAGACCCTCTGTGCTTTTAAATCTATTTTTATTTTAGATTTTCTGAGTCAGTGTCACACAGGTGTAGGCTGACTTTGAGCTTGTGATCCCTCTGTATCCCAAGTGCTTCTCAATTCCCCCCCTCTCCCTCTCTCTCTCTCTCTCTCTCTCTCTCTCTCTCTCTCTGTATGTCTAATTTTTTATATATATAAACTGACATATAGGCCTGGTTGGCTTAGGACATGACCTGTAGCTGAGGCTGAACTTGAGCTCCATCTCCTCCTCTTCCCTTCCTCCAACCCCGGGCTCTGGTAAGGCTCTGGGTGCTGGGGATGGGACCCCAGCTGCCTGGAAGCCAGGCAAGCACTCTACCAACTGAGCCGGACCCCCAACCCATTCTCTATGACTTTAAAATGAAACTTCTGGCATTAACTGAGTTTCTCAGGCTTTTCACAAATGTCCTTTGTCGGGTCCCACGTGTGCTAAGTCCTCACGTTAGTTTCTTCTTTGTGACAGTCTCTCTAGCCTTCTTCAGTGTTTTTGTGAACACACCATTTATTTGGAGCACTTGCTTGAAGTAAGTATTTTCTTGACCGGCCTTCAATTTGAGTGGCAGAAGTTCTTTCCTGGTGACTTTGACTGGGGTGATGGATTTAGGGGAACAGCAAAGAGGTGCATATCATTCACATAGCATGTGGCTGGTGACATTGGTCTTGGTAGGGGTAAAGCATTGTGGATGGTGGAAGATAATTTCCCTCCCATCCTGAGATATGATTCACATTTGTTAGAAGTCACTGGGGAGAGCCAGAGGGAGTGGGGTTGCTGGCAGGGCATCTATAGAGATATTCTGAATCCTTCCAGAAGGAAGTGTTATGGTAAGAATGTGGAGTGCCCTCAGCAGGCTCATCTGCTGACTCACTAGCTCCCAGGGAGTGGGACTAACATGTGATGTTCTGAACATGGAAGGAGGTGGGGTCTAGTTGGAGGAAGTAAGTCAAGCAGTGTGACTTGGACTGTTTCGTCTGGTCCCTAACACTTTCCTCAATCTCTTTTTCCTGTTTCTTCCTCACTCTCCACACCCTCCTTCCGCTGTGGCATCCTCCCTCCCATGGGCCCAGAATCCATGGATCCAAGGTCTGTAGATGGAACCATCTGAGACCATGAGCAAAAATAAATTCTTCCTTAGACTTGTGTCTGCCTGCTATGTCATCACAGAAACCAGAATGGTAACTGACACATCTGTCCTTGCCCCCATGCTGTGTTTATCTGGTCACTGACGTCACTGACGTCAATTATGTTGCTAAAATTGTTCCAGTTTTGCCCTCTGAGAAACCTTTCTAAGTAATAATGTTTAGTTTATACTTTAACTATTTCATAGTTCTACAATGCATTTTTGTTCATAGTTTAACTATGCCATAGAGTTCTACAATGAATTTTTGTTCATAGTTTAACTATGCCATAGAGTTCTACAATGAATTTTTGTTCATAGTTTAACTACGCCGTAGAGTTCTACAATGAATTTTTGTTTATAGTTTAACTATGCCATAGAGTTCTACAATTAATTTTGATCATATTCATCTTTCTATTTCCCCCTTCCACTTGGATCTTCCAACATTTCCCCTCTCACCTCCATATGCTTGTATTCTTTCTTCTCTTCCCCCTCCTCTTCTTCCTCCTCCTTTTTAAATAGCCCAGGGAGTCCAGTTGGTGCTGCTGTGTGTATATAGGTGTAGGACCACCCATGGATAACATAAAGGAGACCATAGCCCTGGAGAAAACTTATGCTCCCTCCCTTGAAGTAGAATCTTAATGTTCCTTGGAGAGTCCTTGTGTTGGATGGTGTTTTGCTGGGGCCCACATGTGGAGTGTTTTCCTGAAGTGGACACAGGTGAGAGAGAGGATGTTCTGCTAAAGCAAACATGTGAAAGGACTTGTGATGAAGGATTCTTTGCTAACAACATGGTGTGTATTGGTCTGACTTACATTTCTGTAGTTGAGTTACGTTTGTTGGGACTCCTCGGACTCGGGCTGATTGGATGCATGTGCTGTGGAGGACACATAATGTTTGGAGGATATAAATAGGACTTGACGGAGTGACGGGTGCAGAGCTTGGCTTGCTGGCACAGCTAGCTGTGCAATGCTCGTGGGTCTCGAGTCTCTGCTGATCTTCACTTCCCTGAGAGAGGCACAGCCAAGAACTTTTCCTGGTGTTCCTGCTGGTCCCTCCTGCTGAGTCATGCCAAGGCTGAGGTCTGGCTGTCTCTGCTATTGGTAACCTGACTCTACCAAACTGGACTGCTGGTGTATCTCTGAGGTGTTTGCACCGAGTGGATGGAGGTGCTGCTGTTGCTGTTAAGTTGTGAACTGAACTGCCAGTTTCCAGACAACAGAAATGGGAGTTCCCCCTAAGAACCTTTCTAAGCAGGTCCACTTCCCCCATATCCTTTTCTACTACCTCTGGTGGGTAGTGGGCTACAAGAGAGGTTAAAATATTTAAAAAACATCATTAAAAATATGATTTAAAAAAATTAAAATTAAACTCCCCCAGCAGCCATCAATTGCTAATAGTTCTTCAGCTAGTGGGTGTGGCTTCAAGAGTCCCCACCCCCATTCTGGTTTGACATTGTGCAGGCCTTATGCAGGGACCTACTGCTGTGAGCTCATGAGTGCAGTAACTTGAAGACAGTGTTCTTTAGCAGTCCTCCCCACCCTCTGGCCCTTATGCTCTTTCTGCTCCCTCTTCTGCAGTGCTCCCTCTTCTGCAGTGCTCCCCTGAGCCTTCAGGGGCTTGAAACAGGTGCTCTGTTTATGGCTGACCTCTTGCTCATCAGTTATCTTTTCAACATTTAAAAATAAAATATTTTCTGTGTGTGTGTGTGTGTGTGTGTGTGTGTGTGTGTGCATGTGTGTAATGTGGGAAGATGAGTGCAGTGTTCGAGGAAGCCAGAAGAGGGCATCCGATAGAGCAGTGTGCACTCAGTCTCCTGCTGATCACTTCTGCCCTTGATTCTCAGCATTTTAATCTGTTGTGAGTCTCTGAATTAACTCATGTCTATTGCACAAAGAAGCCTTTCTGTTTGATGAAGGCTCACGGCAGCGCCAAAGGTATGAATATAAACACACAATCAGCAGGCAGTTTTTCAATACAACCATTCAGCAAACCAACAACAGTGTGTTCTCTCTTCCCAGGACCTTTGGCCACCTCTTCACCAAGTTTACAGTAGTAGGCATAGATTCCCTCCTGTATGGGCCTCAGACCCCATCAGGATATCGTTGGTTATCCCTGTAACAGACTCACCAATGGTGTGCTTTCTTGGTTGCTTTCTGTGTCTGATTGCTAGGCTATATCTTCTTTTCTGAATTTTGGAAAACAAAACAAAACAAACAAACAAACAAACAAACACCCTTAATCACTCCAACATGCTCCAGGCTTATCTTGTTTCTGGCCCAGAGTTAGACACTGAGGAGCCCTGGTTCTGGAGACCAAGACTGAGGCACAGGTGACACGTTATAGTTTAATTGTCCTTAGAACTTTCTCACGTGTCCCATTAGGCTATGAATCCCATCTTGGGTCTTTCCCACCACGTTATATTTGGGACCTAAGATACCTGCTTTTTGTTGAAGAACTAGGGTTTCCCTGGGACACACTAACTTTGTTCTTGCCCTGTTAATAGTGACTCTGAATTTACCTTTGTGAGAGATGTTGTCACACTGCTAAATGAAGAAAATGACTCAGAATCCTGTGTAGTGGTGTGTGCCTATAATCCGAGCACGTGGGAGGCTGAGGCAGGAGAGTGAGTTCAAGTCAAGCCTGGGCTACATAGAAAGCCTGTGTCAATGAAAAAAAAAACCATCTAAAGAAAACAAAGCCTTCAGGCCTGTCTTAACTTCTTGTGAATTTGCTAATTCCTCTCATGATTAAGACACCTGTGGGATAGTCACCGAGTGTCAGGCCATCAGCAGTCACCTATAATCCATGAATATTTTCAATCCCAAGATCACTGTTTAAAAATTTCTGGCCAGGAATATATGAAAAATAAAATGTGTAATAGGAAAAAAACCCTAAGCAAATGTATTGCTTTCTCCTCCTCCGTTCTCCCCGCTGCACGCTCCCCAGCCAGATGTGTTTCCCTCCCACATCAATCAGTTTCCTGGCAGACACCAGCTGGGTATCATAATTCAATTCAGTTGAATTACAGTCAGATTTCACAACTGAAGGGTGCTGTGTTGATAGACTGTCCCTAATTCAGATGCCAGGGAGCAAGCCGGGGCCTCCAGAATTTCTGGCTCACAGGTCTCCTCAACCCCTTTTCTTCCACTTGACCTAAAGAGGCTCCCAGAATCCAGGGCATCACTCTATTCAATGTTTAGCTACTTGTTAAAGAGGATGCTACAAAGAATACAGGTAAACACCACCCTCAAGGGAGATGACAGGTGTTGTGGAGGACAGTCCTGTGATGTTCCCACCTCTGGTAGAACCATATCCTAATGAATACAGATTTCAGGGGACCAATCACTGGGCTAGGAGTAGGCAAGACTTCTGGGTCAGAGAGTTCAGGTAGCGGATCTGCTGGGATCTGCTAATGGAGGATTTAACTTAGAATGGCTTACAAATTAGGATGCTAGTTGCTGCACCCAAGAATTGAGCTACCTGTTGATTCTGAACTAAGTTTGTGTGGTGTTTTCCTTCAGGAGGCAACATGACTAGGTTCCAGACAGAAAGCTATGGCTGCAAAGTGTGGGTTTTCAGGAAGTGCACCTCAAAAGGCCTTGAAAATTTGGAAATGTGGGGCTGACGTGGTATCGGTCCACCAGTGATAACTTAGTGAGCTGGGTGGAGAGATTTTAGAGCCTCCAGCCACTGAGTCTTCACTAGATGAGAACAGGTCTGCCACGCCCAGCCCACCAGTGCTGGGATAGCATGCATTTGTTTTTTAGTATTTCATGCTACACCCGTCCTCTCTGGGACAGTGCCATCCTGTGCTCAGAGCTTCCTTAATTTTATAGTTCAGGAGCCTTTATAGAATATCCATTACTCAGGCACAATTAGCAGAGGTTTGAGACCCCTCTCCTCTCTGGAAGATGGGGTAGCAGTGAACCTGACTGTTCCTGGTTTCTAACCATGGCTTGTTTTTTCTGGGACAAGCCCCTATCTAAGACTCCACCAAGAGCCTTCTTATTAGAACCGAGGATGCCTCAACTGCCCAGGGAATTCTGGGGCACTGGGAACTCTGGCAGGCAACCAGAGTGGGTAATGGACCATTTGAACAAAAGATTCTTCCATCAACCCTACTGCTCAGAAGACTGGAAGGTTTTAAAGTGGAGGTGTGCTTGGGCCTGGGGTAAGAACCAAACCACATGTATTCTCTACAAGATCATGCAGAAAGCTACATTGTCACCATCTTCTCTGTTTTCCCACCTATTTTCCTATGCAAAAACTGGACCAGTCACTTAAAGCTCTCTCCTAAAGCAAGATCCTCTAAGCTGTTCTCCAGGCTTCCTGTCTTTAAAAATTTACTCTATATATCTATGTATCAATGAATCTATCAAATGTCTCTATCTATGTATCTATGTATCTATCTATGTAACTATCCAATGTGTTCAGGTGTGTATATATGTACAAATGTGTGCATATATGTATATATCTGAGTGTATATGTATGTATATATGTGGGCAGATATGTGTACATGTGCAAATGTATGTGTTTGTATGTGTATATGTGAGTATGCATGGGGTATGAGTGTGCCATGGCAGAGGACTGTGTCTGGGAGTTGATGTCCTGCTTCCACCGCGTGGGTCCCTGGGATTGAACCCACGTTATGAGGCTTGGCGGCACTCTCCTGACCCTACTGGGCCTTCTCACTGCCTTCTAGCTGCTTCCTGTTCAAAACCAGATCTTTCCATCTCTGAACTTCAGGGCTTCTGAGCCACCTTCACTATGGAGTTTACATTTTCCTGGCTGTTCTCACAGATGTGTATTATAATGCTCCTATAACGCTGTGTTAACCTCAGACAGGGTTCTGTCAGTAACAACAAGATGTCAGTTGTTCAAAGGGAACTGCAAATTACCCAAACTAAATTCTCATTCTAAAGTAAAGGTTAAATTCTAGGGAGGGGTGAACCCAGCAAAAAAAAAAAAAATTAGTTGGTCAGAAGAAACAGAAATGATGAAAATTAAAGTTTAGTTGTAAAATTATATGTAAAAGGGAGCTTAAAACTCTAAAGACCAAAGTGTGGATACTTCAGTCCTTCTTAGAAGGGGGAACAAAATGCCCATGGGAGGAGATACACATGTAGCAGAGAATGGCCTTTTCAGACATAAATGACAGGAGAGGCCATCGGCCCTGTGAAGGCTCGATGCCCCAGTGTAGGGTAATGCCAGGACAGGAAAGTGGCAGTGGGTGGGATGGTAAGCAGGGGGAGGGGATAGGGGGTTTTCAGAGGGGAAATGAGGAAAGGGGGTAACATTTTAAATGTAATAAAGCAAATATCTAAAACAAAAACAAAAACAAAACAAAACTTTTGGAGGAATCACCATTCCTGACCTCAAGCTCTGTTACAGAGTGTTAGTGATAAAAACTACATGGTATTGGTACAGAGACAGGCAGGAAGATCAATGGAGTAGAATTGAAGACCAGGAAATGAACTCACACACCTATGGTCACTTGATCTTTGACAAAGGAGGTAAAACCATTCAGCAGAAAAAAGACAGCATTTTCAACAAATGGTGCTGGCTCAAGTGGAGGTCAGTATGTAGAAAATTGATCCATTCTTATCTCCCTGTACAAAGCTCAAGTCCAAGTGGATCAAGGACCTCCACATAAAACCAGACACAGTGAATCTAATGGAGAAGACAGTGGGGAAGAGCCTCGAACACGTGGGCACAGAGGAAAATTTCCTGAATAGAACTCCAATGGCTTATGTTGTAAGATCAAGAATTGACAAATGTGAGCTCATAAAATCTCAAAGCTTCTGTAAGGCAAAGGACACTGTCAATAGCATAAAATGGCAACCTACAGATTGGGGAAAAATTGTTACCAATCCTACATCTGATAGAGGCTTAATATCCAATATATACAAAGAATTCAAGTTGGACTTCAGAGAACCAAAAACCATGTTTAAAAATGAGGAACAGAACTACAGACTCAGAATTCTCAACTGAGGAATATCAAATTGCCAAGAAGCACCTAAGGAAAACTTTTTTTTTCATTATTAACCCTTAAGTTTTGTTCTCCTCAATCTCCAACTAAGCAACCAACCAAGACAACTATTGCTAACAAAAGGGTCGATAATTCTGTGGAAGTGTAAAGTATCAGGAACTTGAGGGTTAGAAATAAGGATGTAGAAAGACAGATGCACAGATAGTTCTTTGTTATGATGTAAACCAAGCACATTGGAGACACATGTGCAAAAGCCCATTTGTGGTGAGTGGCTGAGTGACCGTTGGAACTTCAGTGTCCTGCAATGCTGTAAGCTAGGCACTGGGAATGGTGGCATATACTTATTTTTTCTTTCCGAGACAGGGTTTCCCTATATAGCCCTGGCTGTCCTGGAACTCACTCTGTAAACCAGACTGGCCTCAAACTCACAGAGATCTGCCTGCCTCTGCCTCCAGTGTGCTGAGATTAAAGCTGTGTGCCACCACCACCTGCGTTATTATTTATTTATCTTTGTTTTATGTTCATTGGTGGTTTATCTGCATGTGTCTGTATGAGGTTGTCAGATCTCCTGGAACTGGAGTTATAGACAGTTGTGAGCTGCCATGTGGGTTCTGGGAATTGAACCTGCATCCTCTAGAAGAATAGACAATGCTTTTAACAACTGACCCATCTCTTTAGACCCAGTGACACACATTTTCTCTCTCTCTCTCTCTCTCTCTCTCTCTCTCTCCATCCATCCACTTTACATCCTGATAGCAACTCTCCCTCCCTTTTCCTCACAGTTCCCCCTCACATGGCTCTTCCTCCAGCTCCTTTTCCCCTTCTCCTCTGAGAAGAGGCACCCCCCCCCTACAACCCACAGGTATCAACCTACTGTGGCACATTGAGTCACTGCAGGCCTAGCACATTCTCTTCCATTGAGGCAAGACAAAGCAGCTTAGTTAGAAGAACAGGATCCACAGGGAGGCAACAGAGTCAGGGACAGTTCTGGCCCCAGGTGTTGGGGGACCCACATGAAGACCAAGCTGTCCATTTGTTTTTTATGTGTGGAGGTGGGGGGACTAGGTCCAGCCCATGAATGAATTTTAGTAGGTGGTTCAGTCTTGGGAGCCCCCAAGGGTCCAGCTTAGCTGACTCTGTTGGCCTTCTCCTGGAGTCCCACACCCTCCCGGTCCCTCATTCCTCCCCCCAACTCTTCCATAAGACTTCCCACACTCCATCTAATGTTTGGCTGGTTGTAGTGACATACACTTTTAATTTCAGTACTGGGAGGCAGAGGCAGGAAGATCTCTGAGTTTGATGCCAGCTTGGTCTATAAAGTGAGTATTAGAATAGCCAGGGCTATACAGAGAAACTGTCTTAGAAAACTTAAAACAACATTTAGGCCTACATCTGTTCTTCTGAAAGGAGCCCATAAGGAGAAACAGATAAAAAGATAGGAGAGTGGGTTCTCTGTAAGGCAGCACTTGGATGGCTAAGAGGACACTGCCCAGGCTGTGTCTGGGAGGGCTCACACTCTCCCTCACTCTCCCTCACTCCCCCTCACTCTCCCACACTCTCCCTCACTCTCCCACATCCTCCCTCACTCTCCCACACTCTCCCACACTCTCCCTCACTCTCCCACATCCTCCCTCACTCTCCCACACTCTCCCACACTCTCCCACACTCTCCCACACCCTCCATCACTCTCCCTCACTCTCCCACACTCTCCCACACCCTCCATCACCCTCCCACACTCTCCCACATTCTCCCACACTCTCCCACACCCTCCATCACTCTTCCACACTCTCCCTCACTCTCCCTCCCTTTCTCTCACTCTCCCTCCCTTTCTCTCCCTCTCTCTCCCTATCCCCCACTCTCCTGCCTTCTCCTGCATTCTCCTGCATTCTCCTGCAGTCTTCCACACTGTCCCACACATCCTCCTCTCATCCAGGAAAGACATTCTCACCAGGGAAGGGTCACCCTCGGTTAATGTCCTTACCATAGGAAGGGGGCATCTTAACAGTGTTTCAGAAAACTTGAGGTTGTATTTGGGGTTCATGTCAGGCCTTCTTGAACTTCAGAAATCAAAGGCAGTTCATGTTCATTATTTTTGTTTGTTTATGGCATGTAGAACCCCTGAGCTCTGCATTACCAAGGGTGACATTAAAAAGGCTCTCAGGCTCTCCTTCTTAATAAGAAGTAATTTGTAGACATCAAACATGCCACTTAAATTTTTTTTAAATGGAAGACAAATGTGTAAACAATACAAAATCTAGGAGAGATGAAAGGCAACAGTGGGAAGTGCCTCTCAGGCGGGCAGAGGTGCAGCCCCAAAGCTTTCAGCTGTCTGGCCCACTTGTGAATATTCAAATATTCAGGTTACTTAAAGATCATTATGTAACATTGGATGTTTATTGTATTAGAACTTTGTCTCCTTGTGACGAATCTATGAGGGTGACCCTAGCGAAGACCCCTAGTACTGGAGAATAGGGATCCTGAACCAGCCAACTCCAGTAACAAGGCAAGTCTTCCAATGGAGGGACTGAGACACCAACCCAGTCACAAAACCTTTGATCTACAATTTGTCCTGCAGGAGTAAAGATGGAGCAGAAATTGAGGGAACTGCTAGCCAATGCCTGGTCCACCCCGAGACCTTGCCATGAGAGGGGGCCCACCCCTGACACTGCTAATGATATTCTGCTGTACCTGCAGACTGGCGCCTAGGATAACTGTCATCAGAGAGGCTTTGTCCAGCAACCGATGGAACAGATGCAGAGATTCACAGCCAAACATTAGGCTGAGATTGGGGAATCCTGCCAAAGAAGGGGACGAAGGATTGTAGGAACCAGAGGGTCCAAAGACACCACAAGAAAACCTACAGAATCAACTAACCTGGAACAATAGGGTTGGCTTCACAGAGACAGAAGCCAACTAGGGAGCATATGAGACTCACCTAGACCCTCTGTACGTATGCTACAGTTGTGTAGCATGGTCTTCAAGTTAGACTCCCATCAGTGGGAACAAGGGCTGTCTCTGACTCTTGCCTGCTTGTGGGACCCTTTCCTCCTATTGGGTTGCCTCATCTAGCTTAGGAGAGGGTGTGTCTAATCTTACTGTAACTTGATAAATCAGGGCTGGTTGACATGCATGGAAGGCCTCCCCTTTCCTGAAGAGAAACAGAGGAGAAATGGATCAGGGGATAGGTGGGGAGAAGGACTGGAAGGAGAGGAGGGAGGGAGACTGTGGTAGAGACATAAAGTAAAATAAATTAATGAATTAAAAAAATTCTGACAGAGGCAAGTGGAGGGGAAAGGGTTTATTTTGACTCTTGATGTCTGTTTATAAAAACTAAAGATAGCAGGTGTGGTGGTGCACACCTTTATCTCCAGTGTGTGGGAGGAAGAGGCAGTCAGATCTCTGAGTTCAAAGCTAGCCTGGTCTACAGAGCAAGTTCCAGGATAGCCAGGGCTACACAGACACCCTCCCCCTAAAACAACAAAACACCCCAAAGTTAGCATACAAAGTAATAATTATGGTATGTTTATGCATGTATGTCATTATACTTTGTTCTCTGTTGGCCCCCGCTGCCCTCTCTCATCCCCACCCCTTGTTGGTTTGCAACTTTCCCCCAGATAGGACCCCCTTCCCACTTCCTCTCCTCCCTTTGGATTCCATATCCTTAATTTCTATCTAGTTCTATAGCTCCTCTCATCACATAAGGACACACACACACACACACTCAAATGCATGCATATTGCTCATGTATATATAATTTTAAATCTGTGTGTGAAAGGAAACATATTCATGTCTTTGAGTCTGGCTTATTTTGCTTAGCACAATAATCTCTAGCTCTACCCACTTTCCTGTACCTCATGATTTCATCTCCATGGGTAAATAGAATTCCAATGTGTGTGTCCACCAATTGGTCACCATCCACTCATCTGTTGATGGACAACTAGGCTGCTTCTATTTCCCTTGCTATGACTAGCAAGGCAATGGAGCACAGATGTGCCTGTACCCCTGGGGTATATTGGCTATGAGCTTTTCAGGTTTGTACACATCATACAGTAACTCTGATTTGTCTTTTTGAAGACCATATACATCATAGTAGCTACAGCAGTTCACATTCCAACTAACAGTAGTTAAGGATTTCTCTTTTCCTGAATCCTCCCAAGCATCTGTCATCATTTGCTTTCTTGGTGGCTCACAGTTTGGGAGAGTCATCTAGACCCATGCATTTGGGTGAGCTACTCTGGTGGTGAGATTCCTGGTAGAGGAGTCTCTTGCACAGAAAGCAGAGAGAAGTAGGATAAAGGAAGAGCAAAGAGGGACCACTTCCTCCCTTTGCCACCTTCTAAAGAATGCTAGCACAGTGCCAATCCATCAAGAGATCAATCCACTCATTAGAGCCCTCAGGAGCAAATCTCTGGGCCGACCACCACAGCCACACCCAGAGGTGTGCTTTGCTAACCATGTATGCACCTTCCTTCCTTCCTTCCTTTTTTTTGAGACTTAATTATTTTATTTATTTATTTATTTATTTTATTTGTTTATTTATTTATTATTGGTCATTTTATTTGTTTATATTTCAAATGTTGTCCCCCTTCCCGGTTTCTTTTCTGCATGGCCCCTATCCCATTCCCCTCCCCTGCCTCTATGAGGGTGCTCTCCCACCCACCCACTCACTCCCACATTGCCGTCCTAGCATCCCTCTATGCTGGGGCATCAAGCCTCCATAAGATCAAGGGTTTCTCCTCCCATTGACGCCAGATAAGGCCATCCTCTGGTACATCTGCGGCCAGCGCCATGGGGTCTCTTTCCATGTGTAATCTTTGGTTGGAACCTTTCAATCTAATCGATTTGACAATCAATATGATACCACTTATATAAACCACAGATAATATGATTGAATGAACCACTTAAAGCCTGAGAGCTCCGTGTCTCAGAGACTGACAGCCGCCACAAGCTTCCATTAGGGCCATGTTCTCTGTTTCCTCTGACCTTCCAGAAGTCACCTCAGCCATGCTCTCTTGCTTTATTCTCTCAGGAACAGTTAGAAAGAACTGCATAGCTCTTTGGGCCAGCGATACTGCCCTTGGCACCCATCTCCCAGCAATAAGAGCCACAGCATGTCAGGACATCTGTAGTAGGTGCTTACTGAGGCGTTGTTTGTAGCAAAAGAAAGGGAGAGAGACTGGCATTCTCTTCAGGAATTGATGAATGATGCCTCAGAGCTATTAGGAGGCTTTGGGAGGCTTCTGTGGCATAGTTCAGGATGAGAAGTGGCAGGTGCATGTAGTGAAAACGCATAGGTGTGCGTGTGATAGGCGAGTGTGTTCAGAAGATCCTGTCATATGTTGTTGATGGGATTATGAGTTCCAGGGAGGATTAGTGGCTCAGAGAAGAGGAATCAGAGGGTCAAGCAAAAGAGAAGACCCAGTTGCTTCATCAGAGAAATAGGGTTATCATTTCTATATTAGCCAGGTGTAGTGCTGCACTCCTATAAAGCTCAGTTGTTGGGAGGCTGAGGCAGGGGGATCCCAAGGTCCAGGCCAGCTAGCCTGGGTAATAACCCAGGTTGTAGACTTTGGGCTACATCATGAAATCCTGATGTGTCTTTTCTTCTTAACCTGTATTGTTATTATTTTGTTCCAGGGTCTCTGCGAATATTTCATGAGAGTGAAAACTATTTTGAAAATGTTCAAAGCTCTGCTCAGATATGTGCTAGTGAGATTTGTTAATGATACTAGCAACAACTGTCTGATTTAGAAGGAATAGTTTCATTCTTCGAGGCCTAACAAGTTACTGTCTATTTGACAGAGTAAATGATGCATGCTCTAATTAATAGCTGGAATCCTTCTCCATGGACAGCTGAGTTCACGCTGCCTATATTAAATGTACAGCCTTCAAGAATGGTCTGCCATGAAGTAGCATGGTTGGGGGAGATTTGCTTCCCCTCCTTGCCCCTCGACATCTGTGGTGGACAGGGTCAGGAGAGCAGGAGAACTGGTCCCACTCTCATTGGCTGCTGCACTCAGGAGAGCAGACTCTACACCTCACCTGGGCTGCAGAAGTGTGGGAGAGTCAGCCTCTGAGGGCTTGAGCACAAATACTCAGGCCATGATACTCAGATACTCATCTGCTATGTGGTAGAGTAGGCGAGGGAGAGATGCCCTTCTGCCCTTACCTCCTTACCATCAGTGGTGGGTGGGAGAATGGGCCGGCTGTAGTGTCATGAAACCCTGAGAGCTGGCCTGTTCCTCACTGGCTCCAGCATTCAGGAAAACCAGGCCTTGCATCTTGCCTGGGCAGCACAGTGGAGCTGGCCCTGGTGGACGGGCCCAGGTGAGTCAGCTGGGTGAGCTAGCTGGGGCAGCGCTGGAGAGCTTGCCCTGGTGGCATGGGTGTGGGAGAGCTGGTGGGCTGACCAGCTCAGTTACCACTCAGGCTCAGGTCCAGGGCTTTGAGTTGCTCCATCCCACCATTTAACCCATCTATAAACTGCTGGAGTTCGTGAAGGGGCTGGTCCTGCAGATCCACAGCTATAGGACCTCCATGACACAGAGTAACAACAGGATATCTGAGAGGAGTCCTGGTGAGGATCTAGTATTGATGGTGTAGCAGAAGCCAGAGACCTTGAACCAGACCGATGACTCTGCAGTGAATATTTGCAAGCAAAGAAGTGTGGACGAAAGGGTCTACAGTGTAACACGCTGTGACAAACTACAGCTTTCATTGGGAGTCTGTCTCCTTTCTCCCCAGGGTCAAAGACAAAGGGAACAGAATCAGCAGATAGGATTTTGGATGGCCCGTGAGAGGTGGGACCAGCTTGGGGGAGACAGATGAACTTCACTTGGGGTGATTCAAGGGGTATATAGTTTTGGGCTAAGAGAGTAGGACTACCCAGGATGGGCAAGGTCTTTGGCTGAAGGCTAAGGGACCAAGGTGCCTCATTAGCATGGAGAGGCATTTCAGGAATCCCGGGTGCTAGCTGAGCTGGTTGGAGAGAAGAAACTGAATCTACAATCTCACTGAGGACACAGTGACATTCTGCAGGTGTGTGTGGGTTTTTGAACTTTCCAGATAAAGTCAAAGGAAATGCACTGCTGGTAAAGGGAGTCCGCTCAGAAAGCTATCCAGACAACAGTAGACTTTGACCATAATTAGCCGGATGACATTCCGTAGTGAGATTTTGCTGTTGTTTTGTGTTTTTAGTTTTATTATTTTTTTTTTATTTTCTTTTCAGGGGTTGCAAGGGCAAAGGTTGGATATGAAGGAACAGGGTGATGAGTGGGATTGGGGTGCATGTTGTGAAATTCACAAAGAATCAATAAAATGTAAAAATTAAAATCTCTGTGGGTTACAATGAAGGCAGTTCTAAGAGGAGGAAAAAATGACCTGTGGGCCCAGCTGTAAGTCACGCCCCCCTCAGCTTTCACTCATACCATCTTTAATAGAAGAACACTTGGAGTTGGGCGTGGTGGTACAGGCCTACAATCCAACCTGTCAAAAAATGTGTGTATTACAGGGCAAGGTGCAGTGTTTCCACACGCGAGTACATCATGCAGTGTTTAAAGCAGGTTAAATGTTTTCTCTCTTACATGTTTATCACTGATGTTGAAGGCTGTCAAGTTATTTATTTCTGCCTTTTGAAATCTACACTACATGGTTGTGATCCGTGGTCACCTTAGTGTCTGATAGCACTCTGGAAACCTTGCGTTGGCTTGACTCTAACTTGGTCCCTGTTGGTGAGCCTTTGCTCCTGGCCTCCGCCCTCCCTCCCTTAGCCTTCACTCTCCACTGATCCCCTTTCAGATCCTGTGCAGTCAAGCTCTCTAATATCTTTTAAAATTCGTATGTATGTATGTATGTATGTATGTATGCATGCATGTATGTAATGTGTATGTATGTGCCTGAGTGTTTGCATGTGTGCTTTGTGTATGCAGGTGACCACAGAGGTCAGAAGAGGATACTAGAAAGCACTGGATCCCCTGGAGCTGGAGTTAAGGGGTTGTGAGCTGCCACAAGTGGGTGAGAACACATGGTGCTCCTTCGTCCGGCTTGTTTCATTAAGCAGTGACCATGCTTTCACTAAGAGGATTTCATACTTTCCCACAGCTGACTACTGTTTCATGCTGTCTGTGCCCCACACTCTCTTATCTGCTCACCAGCAGCTGGACACTTAGCCTATTTCCACATGTAACTCACTCAAAAGGATTCTAGCCTGTTGCTTGTAGCTTTTCAGTTACTCTGACTAAGCTCCGGGAATGGGCCGCACTATCAGCCCCACCCAGCTTCCCTAGAATCCACAAATAAAAGTCACACAGTTCCTTCCTTCCTTCCTTCCTTCCTTCCTCCTTCCTTCCTTCCTTCCTTCCTTCCTTCCTTCCTTCCTTCCTTCCTTTCTTTCTTTCTTTCTTTCTTCTTTCTTTCTTTCTTCTTCTTTCTTTCTTTCTTTCTTTCTTTCTTTCTTTCTCTTTTGGTTTTTCAAGACAGAGTTTCTCTGTATAACCCTGGCTGTTCTGGGACTCACTCTGTAGACCAGGCTGACCTTGAACTCAGAAATCCACCTGCCTCTGCCTCCCAAGTGCTGGGATTAAGGGCATACGCCACCACTGCCCAGTTGTTCTTTTTCAACTTGCCTTTGGACACACTTGCTGGGAGCTACTATCTCCTGCCTGAAAAAGTGTGCCCTTAACAATATTCTCCTCTCCTCCTGCCTGCCCTAAACTTTAGTTGCAATGATATATCTGGTCCCCACTAACATCCCTGAACAACCTGTAGGAGTGACTTGTGTCACTCCTCCTCCTAAGACCTCACATAGCTGCTTGGTTGTTCTCTCTCCAAAGCATGGAGAACTCTCCTCTCTTCCCTTGCATCTGTCTCTTTTTCCTCCAGGGACCTGGAAGTCCAGCCTCTTCCTTCCCTTTAGCATTAGAACCCCTACTTTGAGGTCCAATCTTGTATGACCTCCTAGGCCCCAGTGACATCTGCAAAGACCCTTTTTCCAAAGAGAGTCACATTCTGAGATTCTGGATGGGAGTGGGTTTGAGGGTACGCTGTGTAACACAGGCTGGATACATGGCATTTTCCAGTTCCAGCGGAATGTATCAGCTGACCGTCATCGACTGAGCCAGCAAAGGTTTCGCTCACTCTAGTGGTTCTGGTCTTTGGCTCGTCACAGCCCATTATTCAGCTCCAGCTGAGCAGGACCACAGAGTCTTTCATTAAAATATCACATAAATGGCCCAGATAGAGTTTTCACTTCTCTCTGAAACCTCACAAGCCATGCCCCAGCGTCTGTACCCTTAGCATTCTCATCTGCCAAGCTTCCATAGAACAGCCCAGCAAGCTCTCCAAAGTTCCGAACATTTCCACACTCCTCCCTCAGATAACATGGTCCAGTCTGTCACAGCAGCATTCCATGATCTTGCTACCGATGTCTGCCTTAGTTAGGCTTTCTATTGTGTAACAAAGTACCATTGCCACTATGTGGAGAGGAAAGGGTTTATTTTCACTTACAACTCTCAGGCCACACTCCATCACTGAGGGACATCAGGGCAGGAACTCAAGGCAGGAATCTTCATTCAGGAGCTGAAGAAGAGGCCATAAAGGGGTGCTGCTTACTGCCCTGATCTTCTCGTCACCATTCTTTTACAACTCAGGAACATTTGCCTTGGGGTGGCCCCGCCCACAATGGGCGGGACACTCCAATGTCAGTCAAGAGTCAAGAAAATGTACTGCATACTTGCCTGCAGGCCAATCTTATGGAAACATTTTTTTTTCAATTAAGACTCCTTCTTGAGTAGATGGGGGAACGGGGGGGGGGGGGAGGGAAGAGGGCTTATGGGACTTTCGGGGAGTGGGGAGCCAGAAAAGGGGAAATCATTTGAAATGTAAATAAAGAATATACCGAATAAAAACAAACAAACAAGACTCCTTCTTTTCAGATATGCTTAGGTTTATGTCAGGTTGACAGAAACCAACCAGCAAACAATGTCAGGTGCTAAGCCAGTTATCCTAACCGATCATTCCATAGTGTAGACATGTATTACATCACTGCATGACATCCAGTAATATACACAGTTATGTTATTTTTTTGAGAAAGGGTTGAGAAAGGTGTCCCCTGACTTACCTTGAACTTGCTATATAGACCAGACTGGCCTCAAATTCACAGCAATCCACCTGTGTTTGCCTCCTGAGTGCTAAGATAAAAAGCACCCCCCTCATACCTGACTATTACATTTAAAAGAAAATAAATGTTTCCTGGCCTCTAAGAGGGTATTGCTTCACCTGGGGCTGGGTTATAGGAAGCTGTGTGGAGTCCAGCAAGGATGCCGGGACTTCTGTGAAGGAGCAATGGTCTCAACCCCTGAACCTCTCTAACCCTTGCATGGTTATTTTATACCAACAATAATTACATTCCTAGGGAAAACCAGACCTGACTCCAGAGCTGTTTAAAGGAGTGTCAGCTTTTTTCCTTTTTTTAAATTTAATTTTGGATGCTGGGCAATCACCCAGCCCCATGCCCTCCCTGCTGGGCTCTGCCAGTGGTGAGGTATCTCCTTGCCTCCCACCACCCCTGCAGATGAGCCAGCCAGCCCCCTATGAGTGCTAGAGTGGAAATCAATTGCAACCCTGATGTCCACACAAGTTCTGTCCACACGTCACCCCAGTGGGCTGTTCGTGAGTTGGCTTCTCCAGAGCAGTCAGAGGTGCCATCAGGTGGCTCCGGAGGCACTTCAGCAGCACCTAATTAGGTAGCGTGGGAACTGGGCAGCCATTACTTATAATAGACGTGGAGTTGTAAATTATTCTATTTAATTAAGAACTGCACATTTCCTATTAAAGAAAAGCTTATCATAGGTTAGTAAATTTATTGGGAACACTTAACTTTCACTAATTAAGCTGTTTGAACTCAAGGCAAGGGCATTCATTAATAATCAGGTCCGAGCAGTTAAGGGCAATTAGTGAAACAGCTGGTCTTTATCTCACTGATAAAGGATGGTTAATAGAGATCTTTACAGCTGTTATAAACTCCCCCAAAGCGGAATCTTCTTCAAAAGTTTGCATTGGCGAAGAACACCAGACAGAGAACAAAGAGAACTAAATTTAAAAGAACAGAAGGAAATCTGGCTTCTCGGCCCAAAGACAAGATGAGGGTCAGAAGAGAATCAAAGGCATTCGCGAGGATCTCCTTCCCTGCAGTCTCCCTTCACCCAAAGGAGCTATGTATGTGTGTGTGTGTTCACATGGGTGTATACACCTGTGCACGTGTGTGCAGGAGGTCTGAGAAAGGTGCTGCACGTTCCGCTCAGTCAGTCTCTGCCTTATTTCTGTGTAACAGGGTCTCTCACTAAACCTGGAGCTTGCTGTTCTTCAGGTAGGGAGCCAAACTTGACCAGCAATCTCCAGAAATCCTCTCTTCCTCCTGCCTCTGTGCTGGGGTTTCAGATGTTCACAGCCATGTGCAGCTTTTACATGAGATCCGAACTCAGGTGTAGCAAGAACTCCTACTTAACAGACAACCCTCCAAACCTGACTGGCCATCTTTACACGCAGAGATGGCATTTCGTGAGAGGCTTTGTACTAGCTTTGTTGACTACGAGGAGCAAAGGGGACCTCCAAAAACCATCCTTGTGACCCACTTCCATTAGCAGCTGGGGGACAAGTATTCAAACCCAACTGACCTCGTGGGGTCATTTCAGATTCAAACATAACAAATACCCTGGGATGTGGCAGAGCTCTCTCTCTCTCTCTCTCTCTCTCTCTCTCTCTGGTTGTTTTGTTGTCATTGTTCTCATTTGAGGTATCAGCATGTAGGCCTCACAGATTGTCACATACCATAACCCAGAAGGTGGATTTTGATTCTGAAAGTTTAGAGCGAGCTCAATTGTTGAGACATTTAAGAACAAGGCTGCATGGGGATTTGAGGGAGACAGGTGATGCTCCTGCGGGCCAGCTGCAGCAGCGTGTCCCCTGGCCAAATGGCAGATCCTCTGAGATGTGGGGTCACACTTCACTTGGGTTGCTCATTACCAACATTTATCGGCTACCTGTTGTGTGTTGGGGGTGTGTTGGGGGTGTGTGGAAGTATGCAGTCTAGTTGTGGAGCAACAGTCAGTGATGTCGTCTGCATCCTTCTGCATCTCTGTGTGAGTCTCCCAGATGTGAAGAATGAACAGCTGGGATGCACGAACCTGGAGACAGTTGAGGTTATTGGTTTACAGAAGGCTAAGTCTCAGAGGGGATCAGATCCCTTTGGATTGGGAAAACAGAAGGAAGATAGAAAGGTGACCGAGGAGGGGCTGTCAGCCTGGGAGGCCAGTTCAGAAAGACTTTTAAGAACCGGTTCTTGTGTATGTCTCATCTATTTAAAACTCACTTTGATTTGCAGTAGTTAAATAATGGCCCCAAGAACAGTAATGTTGAAAGCGGCAAGCACTTATTAGACACCTGCTGTTTAATAAGTGCTACTCGGAGGCTGATCGCCTGCTGTATTTCTCTGAACTGTCATCCCAGGTTTTTGAGAGAGTCACTATTATTGTTCCTTCTCTGTGCAAGAGCAAGGTGAGGCCCAGAGAAGCCAACTGATTTACCCAAATCCATATAGATAGTACAGACCTGGTCTGTACCATCAGAACATTACACACCTACAATTTCTTCCTTAAAATAGAAGGCCTATAAATAAATGCTCAAAAATACCCTTAGGGGACTAAAGAGATGGCTTAGCGGGTTCTGCTCTTACAGAGGACCCAAGTTCAGTTCCCAGCTCCCATATCAGGTTGTTCACAATGGCCTGCAAATCTGGCCTTAGTGGATCTGACGCCATTCTGGCCTTTGCTGGCTCCAGTACTCATAGCTTGTGTGCACTTATAATAGGCACCGTGCATGCCACATGGTGCATACTTCTCTACATTGCGTCAGAGGTAGAAGAGAGGCAGGCAGAGCAAACTTTGTGGGCTGTCTCAGCATTATTATTATAAATATTATATTGATAGGGGTATCAATATAATGGGGGTAATAAAGGAGTCCACCTCATCAGGGTTTTGAGAGGACTAAATGCACCAATGCTGAGAGCAGGGCCTAGCCCGTGGGTTCCATGTCTTTCTGGGTCCAAGTCTTTTTGGGGACTTACCTTCCATCTGTAACATGAGGCGATACAGCCCCTTCATATCCTCCCATACATATGGCTATTCTGAAAGATTAGTAGGTATTACATACAAAGTTACAGTGGCTGGTATCAAGTTCTCCTCTGGGTGCTAGCTTGGGTTTGGCAGGGCTGTAGACAGAGAACAGCTCGGAACTGGCAGTAAAGAAAGATGTTCCTATCTGGAAGAAAGCAGGGCAGGTAAATAAAACCCCAGTTGGATTTCCACATGGTTCAGTGACAGGCAGCCAGGATTAAGAACCTGAGATGTCACAGCAGGAAGAAGCATAAAGCCCAGGGAGGGGCAGTGTGGCCTTGGGACAGAGATGAACGCTGTGGCTTAATGTCCCCTAGGCCAATCCCAGAGTCCTCTGCTGGGCCTTAATCGTCCTTTCTAGACTCTTTGTGAGCCGTGCTCCCTTTGGCCTCTGGCTGGCTCCGCGGGAGCCTAATCACATTTGAAAGTAGTTTTTATCTGTGATTGTTCTCCCGCATGCAAGGGGCTTAAGCATCTAAGCCTCCACTTCCATCAAGTCCAAGCCCATGGCCCTGTTAATACACACAAGCCTGGATTTGGCAGGGAACTGATCCTCAGCCTCATCCAAGAGGGGGATTTTGGAGAATGAGAAGTGACCAGTTTGGGGGAAGGGGAGGTGGAGGGAGACAGGGAGTCAAGCCACAGGAGAGAACTAACAGGGAGGCTCCTGCCAGGCTGCTCTTCAAGAAGTGTGCTTATCCTCAGGGCTGGGCTTTGTGAAGTTTAATAAGATGTTGTCTGTGAGGATTACCTGTTAGCTTAGAGACAATATTTTATTTCCGCTGCCTCTTTCAGAGATGCAGAGGGTAGTGTGCAGGGCTTCGTTTGAAGCTCACATACCTCAGGCTAAGTCTGTGTTAAAAGGTAGTGAGTGTTAGAGGAAGTTACTGCATCCTTGCTAGGGTGCTAGGGTGTTGACATGGAGCTGGGATCCCAGTGGAAGGGCAGACCAAGGTCAAACTGGGAGGCCGGAGCCCACAGATAAGACCAGGGCTGGTAAGATGGCTGAGTGGGTGATAGTGTTCGCTGTGAACCTAATAGGTGGACATGGTTTCAAAGCTCAGTACCCAACAGGAGTGGCTGCCTCAGTGCTGTGGGGCTGGAGCCAGGAAAGCTGCGCTTGCCAGGTGCCAGCCTAACTCCAGGTTCAGTGAGACAGACATCCTGCTTCAAGGAAAGAAGGGCAAGGAAATAAGATAGAGTGGGACATACTGATGTCCTCCTCTGGCCTCTGTGGATGCACAGGACTCCCTCCTGCTTCCTCATGCAACACACACACACACACACACACACACACACAGCAAGAGAGCTGATTGCTCTCATTTTCCCTGTGGGTGTTTATCTTTATTACTTTTATTGCAGTATATGGGGTAGGGTGGGGTGATTCACAAACCTTGCAATCTTTCCATTAAAAGCATGCAATTGGATGATTTCTGGTGTATTCACAGGGCTGTGCTGCTGGCACCACCATGACCAATCTCAGAACCTTTTTGTCACCCAAAGAAACACCCTGTGTATTGTTGCCCGTTCTTTGTTTCTTTACAGGTGAACACCGACGCCATCCCCTTGGTGGGTATAACTTCTGTGCTCATGAGTTCACCGATCTACACATCAAGATTGGGTTTGAAAAGCCGGTTAATGGGGAGATCACAGGCCCTCAGGAAGGACCTACTATTACTGTTTTGCTAGATGAATATAGCATCCGATGCATTGGAATGCAGACATAAGTGATGGTGGAGCGTTCAGCCCTAACTTCCTCATCTATGTCACACCCCTCCTCCCAAGCTGCAGGGAATATCTCAGAAACTTGAAGAGGGTGCAGAAAAGTGATAGGAATTAGGGATTGGTGAAATCCAGGGTGAAACCGTCTTTCTGTACACGGCATGGGTGTTGCGCTCACGGACAGCCCAGTTGTCGGCACAAGACCCGCACAAGATCAAGCCAGCCAACATCCCAGCATATGGGGGTGCCTATGTGCCCCTGTTTGCTTTCTATTGATGTGGCAAAACATTGACTAAAAGCAACTTGAGGCCAAAGGGTTTGTTTCATCTCAGAGCTCAGATAACACTCCATCACTAAGGGCAGTCAGGGCAGGAACCGGGAGGCAGGAGAGACCTTGGAGGAGAGACTGCTGCTGCTTACTAGCTTGCTTCTCATGGCTTGCTCATCTTCTTTCTTAAACACCCAAGACCAGGCTAGGGATAGCATTGCCCACAATGGGCTGGGACCTCCCTCATCAGTCATTAATCCAGAAAATACTCCATAGCTGTGCCCACAGGCAATCTGATGGAGGTGGTTTTCTCCCTTGAGATTCCCTCTTCCCAGATGGCTCTAGTTTGTGCAAGGTAAATTGATACACAAAACTAACAGCGTGGAGGGGAGCTATTGACTATTGATGTGAAAGGGGAGTTGCCTGAGAGGCTGGAGAAAGGAGAGCTGTTTCTTATCAGAAGTTTGGCTCTGATAAGCTGCCTTGCAGCACTGGATGGTCCCACACACAAACCTATACTGACAACAGTAATTAAACTTAGTGGGTTATTAAAAAAGAGAGACATGATCTCTCTTTAAAAGAGATTTAAGAAGGGAGGATATTGTGATCTAGAAAGATCTGGAAGAGAGAAGAGAGCAGATGTGATAAAACACATTGTATGCATCTATGAAATTCTCAAAGAATAAATAAAAATAGGAAAAGAAAAGAATCTATTGTTTTATAAAGGGCACATCAGCACCCATGCGTGTTGCTGCACTGGCTCTAACCTTCTTTGGATATGAGAAAGGATTTTAATCTACATTCATTCTGTACAAGCATACCTGTGCTGGATATATCATATAAGGTGTAGGAAATGTAGCCTTGGTGGTGTCAAGATGGCTCAGCAGTTAAGAGCATTCGCTGCTTTTCCAGCAGACCTGGGTTAGGTTCCCGGCACCTACATGGTGCCTCACAGCTGCCTGCATGATCTGACATCTTTTTCTGACTTTTGTAGACACTCACACACATATGGCACACACACACACACACACACACACACACACACACACACACACACTTCTTTTCATTTTTAAAGGAAGACAATGTGATCTGATTGTAGATTGCAGATTGTGTGGTGCCCACTCTCTGGTCCTCACCATCCCCTTTTGGCTACATCTCTTACTATTCTCCTTACACAAAGAGCCTTAGGCGTACTATCTTTCTCCTTAATCAGAATCAGGCATGCTCCTGCCTCTGGGCCTTTGCACTCCACGGTTTCGGTGCTGTGGAACTTCCCCACAACCTTAGAGAAACTCCTGATCCCTGCTTTACTTCCTTCTACCCCTTACTGCCCGGGAGCCGTAGCCATGTGCTGTTCTTGCGTATAAGGTCTACATTTCTTCCTGTCTGTCCCTTCCTTTCTCCAAATGCCTGTATGGAGTGTGTTTACCCGGCACTTGTCTCCCTAACTCAAGTCACTCCCGAGAGGGCGACTTTGTATTTCTTTCACTATTACTATGTTTATGTGTGTGTATCTGTGCATAGGTTTGTGTATGTGGTGGTGCATACAAGTGTGCAGAAGTATGTGTGTATGCAGAGGCCACAGATTAGCTTTTAGTATTATCCCCAGAAATATACACCAAGCAGGCCAGGGTACAAAGATACTCCTTACCTGGCTTTGTTTAAATGTGGGTTATTAGGGGGTCATGCTCAGGTCCTGATGCTTGTGAAGCAAATGTTTCACTGACTAAACGCTCTCCACCCTCTTCGTTAGTCTGTACCCAGATGCTACAAGAGTGGCTACACACAGTAAATGTCCAACTAATAGGGCTTGAATAAAACAGGCAGCTTGTGGACCTGCTCCTCTTCTGGACTCTTCCTCACTCACCCTCCCCAGGCATCTTCCTCCCGCTCCCCATTATGAACTTTATTTTTGAGACAGGTTTCAATCTGTAACCCATGGCCTGGAACTCACTGAGTAGTCCTACGTGGCCTCACAACCATGCCAGTCCCCTGCCTCAGCCTCTCTGTGCTCAGCTTCCTGTAAATTTTCATCTTAGTCTGGGGACATTATTGTCAGTGTTAGCTAATACTTACTGATCTGGGGGCTTTTCTGAAAGTCTCCTCTGCCCCCACTACTTCTGCCAGCTATGCCTCAGATCTCACTGTGATAAATACCATTTGCAGGGTTACATGAGCGTTCGCACGGTCCTGCTTGTATAGGCATATACCTATGCAATTATAGAGCAGTATATGCAAGAGCCTCCTTTGGGGGGGTGGCAAGCAAACTCTGAGAATGATAGAAAAAATAGCAAATAAAGAGAAGCCTTTTTTATAACTGAACATTGGCACAATATCAAAGACCACGGGGTTAAATGATTAGAGAACAATTTCTGAGTGTTCTGACTGTGGCTTGACTGGAAATGTTTAGATAACTTAGAAAAACCACATGCATGATTCATAAATTATACATTCTATGACAGTCTCTTCCTTGCCCTTAATTTACTGAAAGCACCATTTTTATGATCAAGGTTTATTGATTTGTTCAAACTGATAGTAATGATCTTGCCATTAATAAATAAAATACAGAAGGACTGAAGAAGGGGCTAAGGAGTTTAAAAACACCTGCTCTTTGTATGAACCCAAGTTCAGCCTTCGTGCTGACCCTTGACGTGGACAACCTGGAGAGAAGAGGAAGGTAAAACTGTGACTTGTTTTATTGGGGCGAGAGGCTCGATTTGGTGGGTTGGTTGTTTGTCTTTTGAGTGATTTGTTTTATTTCTACTTTTTGAGAAGGGGTCAGACCAGACCACTGAGAACTCATAGCCCCTGGCCTCACTCTCCTGAGTACTGAGGTCACAGAGCGGACTACTGCACCCAGATGAAATATGCAATAAAATTTAATTAGAATTTCAAAAACTCTATTTCCAGCTTCATTTTAACACCTTCATTATTAACATTTACTCGTGGTTTGCATGTCACCTCTCGATTTAATAAGTACCCATGAAGAAAAATAGCTTAGAAGGAAATGTCAGCTATGAAAAAATAAGTTTTCCATTTTTACCCTGCACTGTAATGTACTTTCAGACTGACACGATTAAAAAATCTGATTGTGTTTTTTAAGATCTTAAAAGAATTTATGTGCATGTGTGTCACACATATGTATGTCCTATGGAGCTGGAATTTCAGGTGGTTATGAGTCACCTGATGTAGGTAGGTTCTGGGACCAGGACTGGGGGAGGGGTGTCTTCATCAAGAACAGTGTCCTGGTTAGTTTTCTGTCAACTTGACACAATCCAGAATCATCTGGGAAGAGGAACCTCAATTGGGAAAATGCTGCTATGAGATGGCTTGTGGACAGGCCTTGGAGGGCCTTTTCTGGACTACTGATTGATGTAGGTGGGCCCAGGTCACTGTGGGCGATGACCCTCGTAAGCAAGTTGTCCTGGGTTGTAAGAGAAAGCAGGCTAACAAACCACAGGGAACAGGCCAGTGAACAGGGCATGTCCATGCCTGCTTCAGTTCCTGCCCCAGGTTCCGGTCCTGACTTCCCTTCATGAAGGTGAGATTAACCCTTTCCTCCCCGGGTCGCTCCTGGCTATGGTGCCACTCTTTGGAGACAGGCTCTTTCTGTGTGTCCTGGAGCTCACTACATAGATCAGGCTGGTCTTGTACTCACAGAGCTCGTCCTACCTCTGCCTCTGGAGAGCCAAAGGCGTCCTTGCATTTTTATCATAACAATAGAAAGAAAACCAGTATAAGCAGCATCTCCCCAAATGCAAGGAAGGAGGAGCTGGCCCCTCAGGTGAGGGGGCGTGATCCTCTCCCTGCCTTCCTTCTCAAAGGGAACATCTGCAGTCATCTCCGCACCAAGCTGTGATCTTTTCAGAGCAGGTCCAACTGGGCTTATGAAGGTGATCGCAGTTCTATGGAAGAACCCCAAAGGTCTGATTGAGTCTCAGGCTGTTGAAAAAAGGTTCTTCAGGCAGCAATTGAACCAGCTCTTCGTGCTGTGGGACTCCTCTTCCTATGGCTTAACTGTTTTGTTTTGTTTAACCACTCTGGGGTGATATCTAACTGGGCTGAGGAGATGGCTCAGTTGGTGAAGGACTACCATGAGGACTGGCGTCTGGATCTCCAGCACCCAGATAGAAAGACTTCATAGTGTTGTGCATCTGTAATCTCAGGGCTGAAGAGGCAGAGGCAGGAGGATCCTGGGATTTCCTGGCCAGCTGAATCAGTGAGCTCCAGGTTCAGTGAGGAAAGAAGGTGGGGAGAGATAGAGGAAGACACTGTTGTCAACCTCTGAGCTACATACGCACACACATACACACACACACAGCCATCCATGCACACACACATGCACACACACACACACACACACACACACACACACACACCTAAATAAAATAAAGCTGAACCCCACAGGGGCCATGCAGTGAAAGGCACTTCCGTTTTATTTAAGGATGTCAGTATTACTTCCTAATGAGACGGTTTTCATCTGTGGGATAGAAGGACCCTCTTAGACACTTGCTCTGAAATATTCTCACACACAGATAAAGAGCTCAGCACATGCTGTGGAGTTTGGAGGAAAAAGTGACAGCCAACCACTGAACATCACTTGATCAGTTTTATTTGGGTTATTAGCAGAGAATATTTTGCACTGGAGACTTCTTATATCAGGCAATAACTGAACGTTAAGCAAACAGATCATCAATTATTAACACGAAGCTGCTATTAGCGCAGTCCTTCACGCTGGTGGCACACGCCTTTGGAGGGGGAAGCAGGAACATCGGATGTGCAAAGTTGGAATTGAACAGTGTTCCCTCCACTGAGATGTTTTGGAAACTGGATCTATATCTAATTTTCCATTTGGGAGTGGGTGCTGTGATTGGGAGAGAAGTCTAAAATATGGCATAGAAATAGCTGATAGAGATGCTGGCAGAATCAGGGTTTTGAGGGTTGAGGGCTTTGTAAACTAGAATTTACTTCTAACATGGAATCTGGGTATCTTTGTTGGTCATACTCAGGATGACTTTATTTATTCATGTGTGTGTGTGTGTGTGTGTGTGTGTGTGTGCATGCGCGCGTTCTTGTGGATATGTTCATGGAAGTGCAGGTGTCACAGAACCCAGAGGTTTCAGAGTCTTAGAACTGGAGTTTTGGGTACTTTTAAGCTGCCTTATGTGGGTACTGGGAACCTGGGTGCTCTGAAAGAGCAACAAGTGCTCTTAACCATTGAACCATCTCTCCCCTCCCCCTCCACCTCACCCTCTTTTTATTTTATTTTATTTATTTATTTATTTATTTATTTATATTTTGCCTTTTTTATTTTCTATATTCTTTGTTTACATTCCATATGATTTTCCCGTTCCCGGTTACCCCCTGCCCATAAGTCCCATATGCCCTCTTCCCTCTGCCAGGGCCTATTCTCCAATCAACCCGCTCCCACTTCTCTGTCCTGGCAATCCTCTACAATGCTGCATGGAGCCTTTCCAGGACCAGGGCCCTTTCCTTCCTTCTTCTTGAGAATGCTTTGATATGTGAGTTGTGTCTTGGGTATTCAGAGCTTCTGGGCTAATATCCACTTATCAGAGACTGCATTCCATGTGTAATCTTTTGTGATTGGGTTACCTCACTTAGGATGATATTTTACAGTTCCAACCATTTACTTAAGATTTTCATGAATTCATTGTTTTTAATTGTCGAGTAGTATTCCATTGTGTAAATATACCACATTTTCTGTATCCATTCCTCCACTGAGGGACATTTGGGTTCTTTCCAGCTTCTGGCTATTATAAATAAAGCTGCTATGAACATAGTGGAACATGTGTCATTATTGCATGCCGGGGAATCCTCTGGGTATATGCCCAGGAGTGGTATAGCAGGGTCCTCCGGAAGTGTCATGCCCAGTTTTCTGAGGAACCGCCAGACTGATTTCCAGAGTGGTTGTACCAACTTGCAGTCCCACCAGCAGTGGAGGAGTGTTCCTCTTTCTCCACATCCTCACCAACACCTGCTGTCTCCTGAGTTTTTAATAAATGTTCAACCTCATTAGTCATTAGGGAAATGAAAATCACCCCGCCTTTTTCAGACAGGGTCTCCAGTACTGGGCTAGGCTGAATGCCTGGTGAGCCCAGGCTGCTTGTCTCCGTCTTCCCAGCACTGCCACACTCCAGCTTCATCTCTGTAGCTATGACTTCTCCTCTTCCTGAGACAGGATCTCTCTGTGTAGACCTTATTTCAGATTTACATGTGGGTTTAAATTTAAAAAATTAATTATGTGCATGCACGTATTTGTGTCTGCACATGTGAGAGTCATGCCTTTACAAACCAGAAGAGGGCGCTTCATCTTCTGGAACCCAAGTTACGGGGCATAGGGAGAATAGTGTGGGTGTTAGGGACTGAATTCCTTGGTCCTCTGCAACAGAGGTTCAAGCTCTTAACCAGCAGTTTGCAATCTGTGGCATATCAGATATCCTGCATATCAGATTTTTATATTACAATTCATAACAGTAACAAAGTAAGGTTATGAAGTAGCAACAAAAATGATTTTATGCTTGGAGGTCACACAACATGAGGAAGTGTATTAAAAGGTTGCAGCATTAGGAAGGTTAAGAACGACTCCTCTTAACTATTGAGGCATCTCTCCAGCCTCTCCATATGAGTTTTTGTTCCATATTCGCTGAGGTACTTCAGACATCCATCCATTCATCTATATAGCTCTCTGCCTCTGCCTCTTTCTGTCTGTCTCTGTCTCTGTCTCTCTCTGTACATGTCCCCACTCTTTGTTTCTACCCACAGAGATTGCAACACTTGCTACTTCAGTGTAGCATAGCTGGGCGCTTGTGACAGTTTATATATGGTTGGCCCAGAGAGTGGCACTATCAGAAGGTGTGGCCTTGTGGGTGTGGGCTTTAAGACCCCCATCCTAGCTGCCCGGGAGCCAGTATTCTGCTAGCAGCCTTCGGATGAAGGTGTGGAACTCTCGGCTCCCCTTGCACCATGTCTGCCTAGATGCTGCCATGTTCCCACCTTGATGATAATGGACTGAACCTCTGAATCTGTAAGCCAGCCCTAATTAAATGTTGTCATTTATAAGACTTGCCTTGGTCATGGTGTCTGTTCACAGCAGTAAAACCCTAACTAAGACATTTCATCGTTTCATCGTTTACAACGTGTGTGTGTGTGTGTGTGTGTGTGTGTGTGTGTGATCCTTGGGGTTGAACTCTGGCGTTCACACATGTCAGGCAAGTACTTTACCACTGAACTACATCTCCAGACTGCTTCCAACTCTTTGTTAGGCCAAACTCCTTGTGCTTACATGCATGGCATAGAGGCATCCTCTTTTATAGATATTCAAGGTGTATTTTAGAAGTGAAATTGCCAGTCAGACTGCACATGAGTGTGTTATTCTGAGAGGCATCACCAAATCATCAGCGATGAGTGTTTATCTCTCCAAAGCTGGCTTATGTTTCCAAGAAGAACTCAACTTGAGGCTGTTGCACAAACCACTGCCTTCCAGAGGAGAGCATTACTTTAGTCTCAATATTTTTATTCATTTTTAAAAGAGTTTTATACATTCATACAATGTACTTTGATCATATTTACCGCTCTCAGCTCCTCCCTTTTGTGTATCACAAATCCCAGTCATTTCCCTATTTTTCCAACCCTGGGTCCTCTCTTAGTTTAATTTAATAAATTATCAACTCCAGTTTGTGCTGTCTGGAGCATACCGTTAAAGAAAATGGACTCTCCCCACCCCAGAAGTCATCACCTGTCCATAGCTCCTCATGTACAGATGGGGGTGAGGCTCGTGGACCCCTTCTTACTCCATGTTAGAACACTGACTAGTGTGAACTTGTGTATGCAGCAGCCGCTGCTGCTGCTGCTGCTAAGAGTCATGAGAGCAGCATTTCCAGCATGTCCAGAAGGTGTTCTTTCACCCTGGTTCTGTCCGATCCTTATCTCTGCAGTCTCCCCACCTGTACTGGCTGCTTTTGTGTGTCAACTTGACACAGTTGGAGTTATCACAGAGAAAGGAGTTTCAGCTGGGGAAGTGCCTCCATGAGATCCAGCTGTGGGGCATTTTCTCAATTAGTGATCAAGGGGGGAGGGCCCCTTGTGGGTGGTTCCACCTTTGGGCTGGTGCTCTTGGGTTCTATAAGAGAGCAGGCTGAGAAAGCCGGGGGAAGCAAGCCAGTAAGAAACATCCCTCCATGGCCTCTGCATCAGCTCCTGATTCCTACCCTGCTTGAGTTCCAGTCCTGACTTCCTTCAGTGATGAACATCAATGTGGAAGTTTAAGCTGAATAAACCCTTTCCTCCCCAACTTGCTTCTTGGTCATGATGTTTGTGCAGGAATAGAAACCCTGACTAAGACACCACCACTCTCTCTAGGATGATCTCTGAGCCTAGTATAGGGAGTTGATATAGGTGCCTCCCCTGTGGCTGAGTACTTCATGATCATTCACTCTCCACACTTTGACCAGTTGTGAGTCTATATATTAATAATCCAACATCCGGCACAAGAAGAAACTTTTCTGATGAGGCCTGAACTATGGGTAGGGAAGTTTAAGAATAACAAATTAGTGAATTAAGAAATCAGTGTGAGGGCTGGAGAGATGGCTCAGTGGTTAAGAGTACCAGCTGTTCTTCCAAAGGACCAGGGTTCCATTCCCAGTACCCACACGGCAGCTCACAGCTGTCTGTAACTCCAGTTTCAGGGTGTCTGACATCCTCACACTGACACTCATGCAGGCAAAACACAAGCATAAAAAATAAATAAATCATTAAAAAAAGAAATCAGTTTGATAGTATGTTCATCTAGCAAAATACCAATAGTAGGCTCATCTCTGGGGCCCGTGAGCTCCCCAACCCCATGTTCTTGGCTGGATTTGCAGCACTGTTCATGTGTTTCCTCCCATGGAGCAGATCTTACACGCAAGGCTGTTGCTCACCACAGTAACCTTTGTGCTGCTGTTGCACCCATGGCCATATCTGGCCACACCGGTCGTCATTGCATTTCACAGGGTTTCTAATCGGGTAGGATTATAGATGGCCTTCCCTGCGCTAAGCAGCTGTATAGCACACTTCTGGACTGTGAAAACAAAGCAGCAGGGTAAAGTTTCCTGGTCCCGGCCGACTTGATTTCTCCATGTCTTGTGACCAAAGTGTGTGATGTCGTCAGCAGAACAGTGCTGACTGTTTCCACTGCTCTTGGGTCTCCATCTTTGAATCCTTTTTATGACCTCATTCTCTGTGCCCGGTACTTGGCTTTTTTTCAAAGCCCCAACTCTCGCTTGCCGCAGCCACATTAGTTACACCTCATGCCTTTGTCTCTTCACCTGCAAAAGTGGGCTGTCGGAGTGCCTGCACACCGCTGTATTCACTAGTTCAGGGAGCACTGAACGCAGCTCAGGTTTAGTTACAATTACAGATGCTGTCTGCTCTTGTGGGTGTGGCTCAGTTATTAGACATACAGTTGTGATGCTCGTCCACTCCCAGCTTACCTCGGTTGCCCATAGTTCTTTGTGTAGGATTGAAGCCTTGTGGGCAAGCATATTGCTTTGAAATTTTTAAAAAATTACATTTATTTATAGTGTACACACACACATCTCTCTCTCTCTCTCTCTCTCTCTCTCTGTGTGTGTGTGTGTGTGTGTGTGTGTGTGCTGGAGTATGTTCTGAGAATAGACTTAAGTCATCACATTTAGCAGTCAGTCTTCTAATGGTCTCACCAGCCCCCAGTGCATACCTCTGACTCTCACCTTCCTTTCCATCAGAGGGCAACTAGCCAGCTCCCTGGCCCTTCACTTTTCTACAGGGGCCTGTGAGGACCAGCTGCCGTTATAACTGTAAGAGTTTAGCACCATTTGGGCTATTAAGCACTTAGCAGTGTCAGTCTGCATTGAGGACACCCGGTGACTCTGGCTCTACAAGCCCTGTGTCTCTGAGATTCAAGTGGGACCCGGAGGGGGTGCATGCTACTAAACCCAAGAAATGAAATCAGAAACCAAAATGCTTCTTAGTGTACATATTATCCACAGCAAAGCAAGGCAAATTTGTGAACTTCAAATGATCAACAAGGGGGGGTATAGACTGACAGATTCTCTTCTGTCTTGAGGCAGGAAATAGATTCGTCTCATGGTTCTGGTTGCTACTAATCGCAGGGTATCAAAATCACTAACTCCCTGTTTAAGTGCCGATTCTTTGCTGTGCTTGCTACTTACCAAAGGCAAAGTTGTCACGCGTTTTCACAGATGATTTTCATCCCTCACCCTCTGCTATGTGAAGGACATCTTTTCTTTCCTCTGATTGTTTTAATCCCCACTCCCTGAGAGACCTGGGTCCTTGTGCCTGGGAACCATCAGCTCCTTGCTGAAAGTCCTTTAATCTATCTGCTGCTCTGCTTCCAGCCATCACTTTTATGAAATATTTCCCGGCATCTCTAGCATCAATGGTCCTTTCTTCCTTGATTTCTTGGGACTCAGTTTAATGTTTCTTTTATAGTGTTTTCCATATTAAGCTCTGGTACGTATCAGTCTCTAGCGTTGGACTGGGAAATCTCAGAAGTTAAAGATAGCATTCCCCACCCCTTCCTCTGTGGCGCATGCTTGTGTGCCAGGCCCAGTGATATGACCCATGGACACAGAAGTGAATTAAACTGCTCCTGGTCTGGAAGGGAAATCTCAGGCATAGGGAGGGAACGCTGACAGGAGGAGGCACCAAGCCACGCCCCTTACACAGTGCCTTCATTTCATCTTCAAAGTAACATTAGACGTAGCTATCACACTTCCCATGTTGTTGCTGGAAATCTTGAGCCAGGGACAAATTGTAACTCACAAGGGCACCAAGGATGAACAGTGGCTTTAAGAGGAGGTCAGGACATTCCCCACCTGGAAGTGAAGGACCAGAGAGGAGGAATTATAAAACGAGGGAATGTGCAGCAGCCTATGGGGGAAAGGACATCGCTCTTTGGGAACTGCAAGAGTCACTTTCACTCTCCCTTTATCCAAAGAGTTCAGAGTGAGGTAGGTGCTCACGGAATGGTGTGAGCATGGCATCTGGGTGAAAGTCAGAGGGTAATTTGAGGGACTCAGTTCTATTCTTCTACTATGTGGGTTCTGGGGACAGAACTTGGGCTTGGCAGCAAGCACTTGGACCTGCTGAGCTGCCTTGCTGGCCCCACTCAATACTGGTGGGGATGGCTGCCTGCAGCGGAAGGTCTCAGAACCTCTGCCATTCCGCTCTGTACGCAATTCATCATGCTTCAGGCTTTTAATATCCAGTCTCTCCCTCTTTTCACTTAGGCCCTGGGGGGTATATGGATCAGAGTTCCAGTTTGGGAGAATGTATCGCCACATTGTGTCCATCTGATCTCTGGAAACAGTGAACGAAGTGTCTCTTTCCCCTCTACCCTTTAGGAGTTCAGGGAGTATATATTTACATATTTGGGACAATCTGGTGAGAGGTTTGGGATGACTAAGCGCATGATGGGTGGGTAGCTGATGAGGTCCCTTAACCTATATCCCTCATCCCTCTGGGGTGCTCCATAAGTACCCCACGCAGGCGCGTGGCATCTTTATGTTCATATGCTCATATGTTTAAGTGTTGGGTGCCCAGTTAATGGCACTGTTTGGTAAGGATTAGGAGGTGTGGCCTTGTTGAAAGAGGTGTGTCACTGGGGATGAGTTTTGAGGTTTCAAAAGCCCATGCTGTTCTAATTAGCTCTCTCTATGTGTCATGACTGTGGATTAGATGTGAGCTTGCAGCTGCTGATCCAGCTATCTGCCGCCGGCTACCTCTACTCCTCCATCCCAAACTTTGGCTTTATGAAACCATCAGCTCCAAATAAATTCTTTCTTTTATAAGTTACCTTGGTTTTGGTGCCTTATTACAACAATAGAAAAGTAATTAAGACAATGGTCATTGTGGAAATGATGGTGATGATGGTGGTGATGGTGGTGATGGTTGTGGTGTTGATGGTGATGGTTGTGGTGTTAATGGTGATGGTTGTGGTGTTGGTGGTGATGATGGCGATGATAAAATGTACATATTAGTAACTTTAAGTGCAATAACTCTACAACAATTCCCCCACCTCTATTGTTGCATTGTTCTAAATGTCCACTTAGTCCCAAAGCCCTAGCCAAATAGAAACCAGTTCTTCTTTTCCTCAGAAATAAGATGAAGTTAGACCTTAAGTTTATGACTTCTGGGTTTTCCTATTGAGCATAACAAACAACTCAAACCCATTATTTTTATGTGAAAGTAGCGGAGTAACTCTCATGAATGTTACACCCAAAATTGTTATGCCACAATCTACCCACTAATTGAAATAATGGGTCCATGGAGTTTCAGAGGAATGAAGACAGAGGATGGGCTAAGGCGATAGAGATATTGGGCTGGAGTCATTGCCCCTGACTGCGTTCATGCTTTTGCCATGTCTCACAGCCATGTGAAGAGACTCAGTGACTACTCTGGGCCTTCTCTAAGTTGCTCAATGACAAAGGTCAGTCAAGGGATTAAGAGTAAATCTTTGATGGATTTTGGCTGTGAATCTCTCCAAAACTCTGCTCTGCCCTTGAAGCAAAAGATCCATGACAGACAGTTTGCAAATGAATGGCCATGTTTCAATAAAACTTTATTAACAAAAGTGATAGGTCGATTTGGCCTGGGGGCCACAGTTATAACTGATTGGTATGTTATTGGGAACACTGGACAATAATAATTACATCTGCACATGAAACGGAAGCTGCTGGCCAGACACACAGCATAAAGAAGTAGGCAGAACAAAAAATTAATGCAGATGATTGAAAAGCAACTTGATTTTTCCATTTTAGCTACCTCTGCTTCTTTTCACTCATAATTTTCTTAGAAAGGGAGAACAGACGGAAATCCTCTCCATTAACAGTGAGATTAAATAAAGGATCCCGTGAAGTGGTATTGGTTACCATGGCATTCCGGGAACAACTTTCCAGAAACTCCAAAAGAAAAGGGCAGGCTTTTATCTCTGTATGTGACTCTATTAATTCTAATCTAGAGTGTGGAATTTATTCACATAGCCAGCTTGCTTCGCTAGGATTTCAGAAGCAGGAAGAGAAGAGGAAGATGTGTTTGAAGATGTTTTGATGTTGTTTGAGGAAAGCTGGCCACATCAGTTAGAAAAAAAAATGTCCAGGCTGCAGGTCAGCAGGCAGAGTGAAGTCATCAGGGAGATAGTGGCTATGACAAAGCCAGACATCAGTCTGTGAGGTGCACGGTGGCTATGTTCTTTGAAATACTCTGTGTTGAGTAGGGTGGCAAGTTACTGCTGTATTCTTTACAACCAGGTTTGGCAGTGTAAAACACAGTGTGTTTGTGACCTCAATGTTTGTATTGCTTTCCCTTTTGGGTTGTAAGTATGCAGTGTGTTTTTGTGGTATTGTGGTATATTTGATTGTGTGAATAATCACGGGCTCATGTGCACGGGAAGGAGATCTGGTGTCCTGTTCTACCATTCTCTGCCTTGTCACTTGTCACTGGGCCTCTTTGCTGACCCTAGAGCTAGGCCTGTAGCCAGTAAGTGGCAGTGACCCTCCTGTCCCTGTCCCCCACAGCACTGGGATTACAGGTGTATGAACAACCATGTTTGACCTTTTACACGAGTTCTTGGGTTTGAACTCAGGTGTTTGTTCTTGCCCAGCTATCTCCCCATGCCCTATCTCATAGTTTCTGCGCTCGGGAGTCTTGGCACATCTTGGTTGTGGGCTGTGCTTCAGAGACTCTGCCAAAGCTGTCATCATAATATCCCTGAGCTACGGTTTGAGTTGAAGGTTCAAATAAGGATGGGCCTTTCCAAGTTCATGGCAGATCCAATTCCTCCAGCCATGTGACTTCATCGCTCCTTGCTGTGAGGTACCGTATAATATAGCAGTGCCTATAACAAGTCATGAGGCGATAGAGTCTATGTATAAGATGGACGTCACAGGCTGGTGTGGCTTTATGAGGGAGGATGCATTCCCCTTATTTGCTGTTTTTATTTTCCTGAGGTCCTGTGTATGCCAAAATGGAGGGGACTACCCAAGGGTGTGAAATTACCTGGAGTTTTAGATTGAACGATGCCGCAGACTGTTTGCCATGGGGAGGGAGGGGTCATGCTGCGCAGCTGCAGTGAGAACCTGCTGACTGGGTCTGTGGTGTTGTGTGGGCTCTGACGGGTGTGCAAGGGCTTTGCTTTTCTCATCGGTAGTGCTTATGAGGAGTATAGTGCTATGCTGCAGTATATGCCAACACTCAGTGGATAGATGGGGCTTCATGTGTCCACCATTTCAAACATTTCAAGGAGTCATGATGGCATGGTCAGCATACTTTCAGAGCTGAGGCTGTGGAGAAGTTGCATGAGGCATCTTGGGTGAGTGCTATTGGAGCCATCTTGGACTCACTGTGTGTTTGATAGGAAATTAGTTTTGGCATTCCATTCAGAAACCTTTCACTTGACGAAATTGTCCCCAATTCATATATATATATATATATATATATATATATATATATATATATTCACATGACCCTATATGAGTACATTTATAAAACTGACGAATAACTAGAAATGCCAACTGTGTCTTGTATGTCTCACCACAGGCATGGCTGGGTTGAAGACTTCACATATAGTATTTTGCTTGGGATCTTGAGCTATAGTGTGTGCATGATTACCCTTGTTGCATATAGTTAATGGGCTTTGACAACACCGATGGTAACATGGCCACCACTATTTACATACAGAACATTTTTTCCCCCACATTACTTCCTGTCCCTTGCCATCACCCTCCTGTCACCTTCAGATCCTGACATCTATATGCCCCTTCCAGTGCTTACAGTTAGAAAAGTTGCCTTTTCTAACTCTCATATAGCTCAGGATAGCCTCTAACTCACTATGTGGTCCACAATGGCCTTGAACTTTTCATTTAAAGTGTGTGCTTGTGTGTGTGTGTGTGTGTGTGTGTGTGTGTGTGTGTGGTGTGTACCACATATAATACAGATGGATATTTGGAATCCCTCAGAATTACGGTTACATACAGTGGGTGCTGGGAACTGAACCTATGCCCCTTACCAGACCATTATGAGCGGGGCCACTTCTCTAGTCCTGGTCTTGAAGTGTTGATTTTTCTGCCTCTTGAATTCTGCTTCACCTTCTTCTCTCCCATCCTGAATGTATTTTCCTCTCTTGGTTTCATGTAGCTTGGGCTAGCTATCCTGAACGCTTATTTGTTCGTTTGTCTTTTTGTCAACTTGATATAACCTAGAGTTATCAGGAAGAGGACCCTCAGTTGAGAAAACATCTCCATTGACCACAGTCCAGGGGATGGCTGCATACCTAGAAGCATATGGTCAGTGCAGATTGAGCTTGGAGTATTATATACATAAAAAAGGGTCTGAACTAGGGAGGGGATAGATGGGGATGGATGTGGGAGGAGTCAGAGTTAGGGGAAGAGTGATGGATTGCCGTAGGCCAGTTGGTAGGATCTTTTCTTGATTAATGAGTGACTTGAAGGGGAGGGCCCAGAGGTCTGCGCTGACCTCTGTGATGCTGGCCCTGTAATGCTGAGTTGTATAAGAAAGTGAGCAAGGCGTGAACAGCAAGCTGGTAAGCTGCATTCCATGGCCTCTGCTTCAGCTCCTCCTTCTGGTCCCTGTCTTGGAGTACCTGCTTTGATTTCCCTCAGTGATGGATTGCTATCATGACATGCAAGCCATTTATTAAACCCTTCTCTTCTCAAATTCTTTTGGCCATGATCTTTATCAAAGCAACAAACAAACAAACAAACAAACAGGCTCTGAGTGATCCCCCTTCCCCCTCCCACCCCCCCCCACCCCTGGAGTGCCGGATTCTGAGAGTGTGCTGGCACTCTTGGTTTTTGTGGTACTGGGTTCGGGTCTAGGACCTTCTGCACACTAGACAAGCATCCTACCAACTGAGCTGTAGCCTGAGGCCTGTAACTCACTTTAATATAACCATGTAGCATGAAGCCTTTTGAGTCTTGCTTCTCAAATTTAGCTCAATGTTTTTGGGATTCACCCATATCCTTGTGTTAAATAGTAACCCCATTTTTTTTTAATTATTAAGTACTAGTTCACTGTGTAGACATAAGGCAGTTTGTTTATCTGCCAGCAATTAACCACATGCTTTGTGGCTTGGGGCTCGTGTGCATAAAACCCCCTAAGCACTGACATGGAAGTCTTCCTCTCTGTGTATTATTTTTCATGGCCTTGGTAAGGCCTAGTAGAATTTATGGGGATGTGTAGACTGATGTGATTTAGCCCTCTGTGTGTGTGTGTGTGTGTCTTCTGTATCTATCTGTATCTGTGTGTCTATGTCTATCTGTATCTATGTGTGTGTCTGTATCTATCTGTATCTGTGTGTGTGTCTGTATCTGTCTGTATTTGTGTGTGTGTGTCTGTATCTATCTGTATCTGTTTTTGTATGTGTGTGTGTCTGTATCTGCATCTCTGTGTGTGTCTGTATCTATCTGTATCTGTTCTTGTATGTGTGTGTCTGTATCTGAATCTCTGTGTGTGTCTGTATCTATCTGTATCTGTTTTTGTATGTGTGTGTCTGTATCTGCATCTCTGTGTGTGTGTCTGTATTTATCTGTATCTGTTTTTGTATGTGTGTGTCTGTATTTATCTGTATCTCTGTGTGTGTGTCTGTGTCTGTATCTGTGTGTGTGTCTGTATCTATCTGTATCTCTCTGTGTGTGTCTATATCTATCTATATCTCTGTGTGTGTCTGTTTCTATCTGTATCTGTGTTTGCCTTTATCTATCTGCATCTGTGTGTGAAGCGTGTGTGTAGTGGTGTGTGTGTGTGTGTGTGTGTGTGTGTGTGTGTGTGTTTGTGTGTGTGCTTGCGCGCACATTTACAAACCAGAGATCAGCATTGAGTGTTTTCCTATTTCACTCTCCACCTTACTTTTTTTTAAAGTTGAAGTCTCTTCACTGACATGGAGCCTACCAATTGGTTAACCTGGCTGAGCTTTAGGGATCTGGCTATCTCTGCCCCCTTGGTATCATAGTCACTAATGTCCTAGTTACTAGTTACCATGCCTGGCTTTTTATGTGGGTTCTGGGGATCTGAGCCCTCTCTCCAGCCCCTCCATATCATCTGCCAGAAGCTTATTGTTTGTAAGCTGCTTGTGATTTGCTTTTGCATATGGTGTGAGCTAGGGATCAGATTTTTATTCTCCCATGCTGATACCTAACACCACTCACATTGAAAAGGCTCATTTTCATCCCTGCCATTTGGTAATAAACCACGTGCTGGGAAGTGGGCAGGCTCATTTATGGGTTCTATTCCTTTCATTTGCTGATTTTCAAATCAAAGTCACTCTATTGATTTCTATTATTACAATACTTCTTAATTCCTTTTAGAATGACTTTTATACTTGTTTTTCTTTGTTTTATTTATGGAAAAGACCTACACAAGATCAAGTCAGTCAACACAAAGTCTCAATCTCTAGCTCAAGAGCTAATCGATAGCCTCTTAGGGAGGGAGAGTTAGTTTTAAGGGTTTTGACCCTGGTAGGTTGAGCATACTCCAGTGGATGACCACATATCTAGGAGCATATGATCAGTACAGATTGGACTCAGTGGAATATATGCATAAAAAAGGGTATGAAATTGGGAGGGGATGGTCAGAGAGATGGATCCAGGATCAGCATTGGGGGAGGAGTAGTGTATAAATATGATCAAGACACATTGTATGAAACTCACTGTATCTGTTACAAGATTGTTTTTGTGTAGCATTCATTGGCTGTCCTGGAATTCATTCTGTAGACCAGGCTAGCCTCAAATTCAGAGATGCATATGCCTCTGCCTCCTGAGTGCTGGGTTTAAAAGCATGCACCACCACCACTACCCAGTAAAAATATTCTAATAACACAAGACAACAATAGATTGTCTCTGCCAGTCTTATGTTTATGTGTATGTTTTAGATTCTACATGTCAATTTCCAAAAGAAATTGTTTGGAAAATTTTGTGGAAGTGAATTGAATCTGCAGATCAGTTTGCAGGTGAAGGACATGACTGCCCCTTGGAACCTTCTAATCCATGACTGTGTCTCCCTTCCATGTACTTAGATGGTTTGAAATTCCTACCAAGTATGTTTTGGCTTCATTGTGGCAGGCACGCACAGATTGTTGGATTTATTTCTGGGTATTTGATTTTAAAGCACATTATTCTAAGTGGTATTTCTGTCATCTAAGTGTTTGCTGGCACATAAAATTACACTTGATGATTCTGTATTTATCTTGCTGGATGGAGTTTTGAAGTTTTGTTTTCTCTTGGAAGGTCCATTGAGGCATGTGCCTTAGGTGTTCTCCCCCCCCCCCCAGTACACTGCATGTGAGATTCAGGGTGCTGGTGACATAGGAGTTCACATAGTCAGAGAAGGTGCCCCTATGTGACTACAATACAGTCTAACCTTGCCTGTGGGGCTCGGTTGGTGACTCATTCAGTGAAATGCCTCTTGCACAGGTATGAGGCATGAGAGAACTGGGCACGGTGTTGTGTGATGTAACCTCAGCACTGGAGATGGGCACAGGTGAATCTCAGGGTCTCACTGGCCAGTAAGCAGAACCCACCTGGCTATAGGTTCAGTGAGAGACTCTGTCCCATAGAAACTAAAATCCATATGTTACTGCTGAGGTTCAAAGCTGACATACTGACTGTCTTAGTCAGGGTTTCTATTCCTAGACAAAGCATCATGACCAAGAAGCAAGGAAAGGGTTTATTCAGCTTACACGTCCACACTGCTGTTCATCAGCAAAGGAAGTCAGGACTGGAACTCAAGCAGGTCAGAAAACAGGAGCTGACACAGAGGCCATGGAGGAATGTTATTTACTGACTTGCTTCCCCTGGCTTGCTCAGCTTATAAAACCCAGGACAACCAGTCCAGGGATGGCACCACCCACAATGGGCCCTCCTACCCTTGATCGCTAATTACGAAAATGCCTTACAACTGTATCTCATGGAGGCATTTCCTCAAGGGAGGCTCCTTTCTCTGTGATAGCTGCAGCTTGTGTCAAGTTGACACACAAAACCAGCTAGTACACTGACTCAGCAGAGGGTGAATGGCTCTTCTAGGTATGTGAGATTAACCAACATTGTAACAGGGATGAGGAAGTGGGACGTGGTCTGTATAGGGCTGCTAGGTACAGTTGCATGATTTGTGCACTGCTTAACAGTCCTAGGCATTGGCAGAAAGCTACCCCACACAGTTTGCTTACCAAGCTGTGTACCCAGCTGCATGATGGGTGTGTGCCCATCTCATGGTTTGCTTGCCCAGGTAGGGTGCTCTTTTCTGTTTTACAGAGCCATTGACTGCCACTGTGGCCTGGGCCTCCAAGTCTGACCTACTAACTTGACTGTCCACAGTGGCTTTTATCAGCTGCTCCTGGCACAGCTCAGCAAGGCTGCCAGGATGCTGACAAAATGCTTCTGGAGAGTTCTGCGCCCTCTTCTTGCCTTCCTGCTTGCCTCTTATTGATTCCTCTGCTTGGCTTGGCTAAGCCTGAGCCAGGAGCCCTCCTGTTATTAAAAGAGGTCCCAGCTGTCCACACCTTTCATTTTCTTTGAATTACATTAATTGCCTGACAGCTAAAAATTGAGCCGGTATTTTCAGATTTCAGCTGCTGGTCGGCAAGAAATATTTACCAGCTCCTGCAGATTTATAAAGATGCCACAGAGATGCCTGGAGACTCACAATCAGAAAATACAGCAGCAAAACAACACTATTTTTCAAGGTTAAATGCTCAGAATGCTAAAGAGAAATTGTCCATAGAGCAAAGTAAGGATTAGAAAAGCAGTCGGCCTCTGCCCTGGACAAAAGAAAGACAAAGGTTGGAGATGAGATTCCACAGCTTCACAATAATTAGGAATTTAATAAGGGAGCTTTATTTTTAATTCCATTTCAGTCTGGCATCCACTCGCCTCCTTCCACCCTCCTCTGAGGCATGGTGATTCTCTAATGTGCACCGCAGGCTGGGTCACAGGGAGAGCTAAAGGCACCTAGCCACGTGACACTCTGAAGAAGTATTTCGACAGCTAATGTTCCTCCTGTCCCTTTACAGGCAGATGGGGCCCGACTCCTGCTGGCTTTATCCCCTCCTGGCATTCAGAAGGAACTCTGAACACAGAGACACAGCGAGACAGTGCGTTCTGAAAAAGACCAAGACAGGGAGCTGTGCACCCCCTCCCATCCCGTGGGGCCATGGGGTTTAACTTAATCCTGTTTGTATAAATGGCATTCTAAAGCTCGGGCAGGCCACCAAGGCTTCCACAGACTCCCAGGTGTCACCACTGATGCCCACTTACCTCACAGCAGGGAGACGTACATGGGCTTGATGAGGGGCTACAGGGTTCTCCCAAACGGAAAGCCAAGAGGAACATAGCACCATTTCACAGAAAGGGTGGAAGCTGTTTTCCTGGGTTGTAAATATTCATTTTTAATTGTTCATCCATTTACCAAACGTTGGTTAGCTGTTTTCAGCTGTGGAGAGAAGATTTGAGGCAGGGTGTGGATCTCAGACTTGAGATCCTCCTGCCTCAGCTTCCCAAGTGTTGGGATTACAGGTATGTACCACTGTTTTCACTGAGGGTGCATTTTTCTGAGAAGCTCCTTTTTTTGGTGTGTGCGTGTCTCCCCCCCCTCTCTGTGTGTGTGTGTGTGTATATAGAGGTTAAATCCATATGATAAAATTAGTCATATATATTAGAAATAAGTATATAGAAATAAGTATTTATAAATAAGTCAGATTTAAGACGTATTTTTCAACCAATCCCTCTCGCTAGCTTCAAAATACCGCCACCAGCTTGAGGTGAAAGCTGACATCTGCTTGTGACCTCTTCTCTGCCCTTCTCTTGCACCAGGGTCTGTGTCTTAGTTAGGGTTTCCATTGCTGTGAAGAGACACCCCGCCCAAGGCAACTCTTATAAAGGACAACACTTCATTGGGACTGGCTTACAGGTTCAGAGGTTCAGTCCATTATCATCAAGGTGGGAAGCACGGCAGCAGGCAAATAGGCGTGGCACTGGGAAAGGAGCTGAGAATGCTACATCTTGTTCTGATGGCAACCAGAAGACTGCTTCCAAGGCAGCCAGGTGGAGGATCTCCAAGCCCAGCCCCACAGTGACACACTTCCTCCAACAAGGCCACATCTCCTAACAGTGCCGTTCCCTGGGCCAAGCATATTCAAACAGACATTTCTCTCTCTATGAATATGCCAGTTCTTGTGATTTCATATAAATAGTCACACAGCACTCAGCCTTTGGTATCTGGTCTCTTGTTTTATAGTTTGTATTTGTGTCTGCTCTGTTGTCTCTGTGAATGTAGAGGTCAGAGGCCAACTTGCCTGAGTCAGTTTTGTCCTTCCACCATGTGTGTGGACTCATGTTTGAATACTTTTTACCTCTCTTGGGTGTGACTGGGCTTAGGAGTACACTTGCTGGATCCTTGGGTAATTTGCTGTTTGGTTTGTTGGAGTTCTAAAGCACTTCCTCCAAAGCTATGTCATCCTGCATCTTCGATTTCAAGTGGCACCTTTAGACATCATGTGTACTGTGTAGAAGGTGATGGTTCTAGGCCACAGAGAAAGAAGCAAAGCAGAATGAGGTCTGGGTGGGGCATCTGGGGTGGAGCATCTGAGGTGTCAGAGGTGGGGTGCTGGGGGTACCAGATATGTTATATCGGTGGTGGGTGCTGGGAATAGGGTGTCAGAGGTGAGGTATCAGGGATGTAGTGTCAGGGGTGGGGTGTTGGAAGTGGGATTTCACAGGTAGGGTGTCAGAGGTGGGGCTTCAGGGGTGTGGTATCAGGAGTGGGGTGTCAGGGGTGGGCTGGTAGAGAGTTGTTATTGGTGCCTGTGACTGGCCTCACCAAGAAAGGCTAAAGGTATATTGCTGTATCTCACTACTAATGTAGTCTACTGTCTGGACAGCGTTTCCAGGGTTAGAACAAAAGGGAAGACTCCCTTTTCTTAGCGAAGCTTCCTCTTCTCCACCTGATCTAGGGAGTCCATCCCCCAATCTTCTACTTGATGATGTCACATAGTTCTTGGCAACATTACAGGGTCAAATTCCTGGAATGCTTCTCCATGCAAATGAGGTATCCCCAGAACCTTAAGCCTCAGCCAATGAAACTTCACCATGAGAGGATCCCCTTTCCACTCTCCAAGACTCATATATATAACCCCTGATTCATCCGAATGAAGTCTGCACCTAGACTGCTTCATTAAATATCATCTAAGAGAACTGTTTTATTACATGTTATCTAAAATGCTGATGCCCTGCCTGGTGCAGCAGTGCCTGGACACCCCGAGGGAAGAAGAGAAAGCAGAACCCCAGTATATACTGTGCCACACCAAGGCAGAGGGGTCAGCCTTGTAGAATATTTACAAGTGGCCAGAGTGAGGCTGATCACATATGAAGGAATGATGTCATCTTGGAAGGTTGCTGTGGGGAATTCATTAGATGATACATAGCAAAAATATAAGTACACACCTTTTCTGTTTTGCCTTCCTTCTCTTCCTCCCCCCTCTTCCTCCTTAACCCCTTATTCTTCCTTCTATTTCTTTTCCCTTTTTCTTGTTTTTCTTTTTACTCTCCCCAACCTCCTCTCAACATTATATTTTTTCTTCCTCCTCTTCATCCCATCTCTTCTCCTCTTCCTCTTTTTCCTTTTTCTCCTCTTTCTTCTCTTAATCGCTTCTCTTTTGTTTGATGATTATGAAATAGGGTCTTCTTGTGTAGCCTAGGCTGGCTGTGAACTCCTCATGCCACAGGAACCCCCTATCTACCCCTGAAATTCTTTTGTTATCTTTTTACCCGCTGGAATTCCCTTGCAGATGTGTGAATGAGTTATTGTATTTGGGATCCCCACCTGTACACTCCTTGGCCCTCCATGCAAGAAGTCTGTTCAGCACCAGGGACAGCGCCCACCGACGCCAGTCTCTAGATGACCAGCAGTAGGCAAAGAAGTGTGCATTTATATCGTGTCTGTTATTTATTGGAGAGGGACCTGTGTAAAATTTTCTGAGTCTGGAAAATGCAGAAGGTTTGTTTTGGCCTTTAATGTTAGACTCTTATTCCCACATGGTCCTCGAGACTGGTCCATCTCAAAGAATATAAAAATGTAGTGCTCAGATTTCAGCTTGCTCATAAATTGCTTCCTGCATTGCCATTTTTTAAATCTGCCTTCTTTTGTTTCCCCTGGGTTTAAAGGGAGTTCTTTACCTTAGCAATGATTCAGTATTCCTGGGATACTGTGGGCTTCGAGAGCCACAGAATAGAAGTTCCATTTCACAACCCCCTCCCACCCCCATTTATAACCATGGGGGAAAACTGCATTGTCTTGGGGGTTATCAATGATTTCATAAAACTCAACCTTTCTTTCTTGTGCCTCCATTTTTCAAAAAAGTAAGTGCTCCTTCAAGTCTTTGGAAGCTGCTGCCTCTGAGGAAACATTCATCTTCAGTTTGACATCTTTTGTACTGTATCTCTTTTCAATTCTCCTTTCTCATGGAGGATAAATATCACTTTAGGGCTTGGAATGAAGAGTTACATCTCCAAGATGCAACTTGTGAGTGTGTGGAGACCTACCCTCTCTGTGAAATCCCACCTTATGCCTTGGGCTGGAAGATAGAGCCATAGACAGTCGATATAAAGGATATTGTAGGTTAAATTGTGTCCTCTCAGAGTTCATAAGCTGAGACTCCCAACTCCTGGTACCCACATGTATGACCCTGTTGGGACCTGAGCTCTTGCAAGATGTAAGGCAGGGAAATGCAGTTACCCTGGAATAGATGGGTGCTTATTTAGGGTACCATGGGATTCCTGGTCTCTTCACTAACTGGGTGGAATTTGGACATGAACAAGAGAGAATCCCATGTAAATGTTAGGCAAAGTCTACTGGTCAAGGAATGCCAAAGATGTCCCAGATCACCAGAAGTCATGATAAAGGCAAGAACAGGAATGTTTGAACAGTCCTCTAAAGAAATCCACATAGGGTTTGGACTAAGAGTGTCTGGGCCTTTGATACAACACATTCCAGTTTTTTAAACCACTTGTTGTCTGGTTTCCTGTTTAAGTACCCCTGGCCAGATGATAGGGAGACTTTCTAATGGGTCTGTCTCAGTGTGAGTATTTACTTGGAAGATGTCAGACTTGAGTTTCTAGAATCAGGTATTTTGAGTTTGAATTTTCAGGTGAGTTATTTGGGAGAATCATTTGTCTCAAGGATTCCAGTTTCCTTGAAACAAAATGGGGGGAAGACATGAGTTTAGGTCCGATGCTATTGCCACCAGGAGAAAATGAGATATGTATAGAAGGGATCAGCCCACATATCTCTTATCACAGTAAGCATTTGATGGGTGGGAGATCTTACAGTGATTATCAGTTACAATGGGAAACTTTTTCTGAGTGCAATACAGACCTTTATAACCTTTTGTTTTGAAATCCTTTCTGGACCACATGGAGCCAATGGCTGAACTTTCTCATTCTGACCTCTGCTCTTCAGTCTGGTGTTCTGGAGTTTGAATCCATTCTTTTAACCTCTCCATATAGATTGAGACTTGGTTTATAATTGATGATCAAGACAACGAACTTGCAGTCTCTGCCTGAGGAAAGTAAGGCGGCTTGAAAACCTGAGTAGGAATTTGGAATCCGTAGAAGACTGATCAGGACCACAAACTTGTTCAGATTTAAATGACATGACATTTATTGAAAGCCAAGGGTGAAGGGGAGGACCTGGCCAAGGTGTGGTATTTTTGGCATCTCCTGAGCAGGGAAGGGTGATGACAATTCCATGATAATTTCGCACGATGTATCCCACCATAGGTTAAGTCATCTTAGAACAATTACCCTTTAAAGTTCTATAAGTTAGGTAACAATACCATACCCATTTTATAGCAAGGAAACTGAGGTGCTGAGTGGTCGAGTAGCTTGACTTGGACCATCACCAATGGCAGGATTGCAGTTTGAACCTGTGGTATTTTACTTCAACTCTATGGTCTTAACTGTGAGCATGTTCATGTGTCACCTGTGCACGTGTGTGTATACATGTGGGGGCTAATTGTGCTCCTCCTTATTGTTTGAGACAATGTCTCTCACTGTACGGGAACTCACTAATTCAGCTCTATGACTGGACTGTGAGCTCCAGGGATCCCCCTGTCTCTGCCTCCCCAGTGCTGGGGAGCACTGCATCACTGAGCTGTATCCACAGCTCTGCCTTTACTGTTTGTTTGAGTCTCACTAAGGTGCCCAGCCTTACCCTTTATCTGGTGATCCTCCTGCTTCAGCCTTCCAGGTAGCTGTGCCTCTGGGCCCAGATTGCTTTAAGACAACCACTCATAGAAAGAAAAAGCTTGTCTCTTCTTTCAAGTGGAAGAACAATTCCAGGCAGTGGCCTGTGACCCCAGGACTGCAGGCAGGAGGCTCAGGAGCTCCAGGATATTCAGGAAGCTGAAGAGCCCAAGGGGAGCCTGAACTATACAAGACTCTATCTCATGGACTGAATCCCGACACAAAACCAAAACAAAACACTCACATAAATGGCCATCGTGAGGGTTTAGTCGCTGGGCTCAGAAGAAGCCTAACAAAGCACAGCTGATACAGAAATAAACATAAAATAAGAATTTACTTTCCACTCTTAAACTGAGGCCAATAGATATGGAAGAACTTGCAGTCTTATTGAAAGCCAAGGGTGAAGGGGAGGACCTGGCCAAGGTGTGGTATTTTTGGCATCTCCTGAGCAGGGAAGGGTGATGACAATTCCATGATAATTTCGCACGATGTATCCCACCATAGGTTAAGTCATCTTAGAACAATTACCCTTTAAAGTTCTATAAGTTAGGTAACAATACCATACCCATTTTATAGCAAGGAAACTGAGGTGCTGAGTGGTCGAGTAGCTTGACTTGGACCATCACCAATGGCAGGATTGCAGTTTGAACCTGTGGTATTTTACTTCAACTCTATGGTCTTAACTGTGAGCATGTTCATGTGTCACCTGTGCACGTGTGTGTATACATGTGGGGGCTAATTGTGCTCCTCCTTATTGTTTGAGACAATGTCTCTCACTGTACGGGAACTCACTAATTCAGCTCTATGACTGGACTGTGAGCTCCAGGGATCCCCCTGTCTCTGCCTCCCCAGTGCTGGGGAGCACTGCATCACTGAGCTGTATCCACAGCTCTGCCTTTACTGTTTGTTTGAGTCTCACTAAGGTGCCCAGCCTTACCCTTTATCTGGTGATCCTCCTGCTTCAGCCTTCCAGGTAGCTGTGCCTCTGGGCCCAGATTGCTTTAAGACAACCACTCATAGAAAGAAAAAGCTTGTCTCTTCTTTCAAGTGGAAGAACAATTCCAGGCAGTGGCCTGTGACCCCAGGACTGCAGGCAGGAGGCTCAGGAGCTCCAGGATATTCAGGAAGCTGAAGAGCCCAAGGGGAGCCTGAACTATACAAGACTCTATCTCATGGACTGAATCCCGACACAAAACCAAAACAAAACACTCACATAAATGGCCATCGTGAGGGTTTAGTCGCTGGGCTCAGAAGAAGCCTAACAAAGCACAGCTGATACAGAAATAAACATAAAATAAGAATTTACTTTCCACTCTTAAACTGAGGCCAATAGATATGGAAGAACTTGCAGTCTCCATGAATAACCATGGAAGCGGGAAGCTATGATAATTATTATTATTACTTGTGTTAATAATTATGTTCGATTGGACTATTTAAATAGAGGATGCCTTAGGGGGCAAAGACAGTCTAAGGAATGCCATTATCAGAACTGCATTTGCATCCCATAGTCTGCTCAGCATCACTAATTAATATTCTCTCCATAAACAAATAAGCACGGCGGAGGTTGGCAGATTGCAGAAATACCACTTATCAGAGGCAACAGTGGAGAATAAACAGGATAAAAGGACTAGGTCGCACTCGCTATTATTGACATGAAACACTTCTGAGGAACAATTTGGTAAAATTCACCTCTACTGTGCACCTGGCAGATGGACAGCATTGAAACATTTGCAAAATGAAAGCAAGCCTGAGGTTCAACTGCTGAATTTAAACCCAGGAAGAGGCTCCTTTTGCACTGTCATCAATTCACAGCAGGTTTTTCTATGTGGGGTTTATGTGGGGTCTGTTGCTGCTCGTTTGTTTTATGAATCAGCCTTTTAGTTTACAACCTGGTTCTTTCCAAGTCTCATTCAAAATGTATTGCAAATATGTGCTGACAGATACTGGAGTCCTGTTGCTGCTGAGGCAATGGCTTTCAAGAGTTAGGACCATGGGGCTAGAAGGCTGAGTCAGGAAAGTGTTTACTGTACAAGCATGAGGACCTGAGGTCAGATCTTCACACCCACATAAAAAACTGGGTGCAGCAATGTGTGCCCGGAATCCCAGGGCTGTGGCTGATGGAGATGGGGATTCTGGATCCTCTATCTCATTGGCCAGGGGGCCTAGCTGGATCACTGAACTCTAGGCTTTGTGGAAGACTGTGTCTCAAGAAATAAATGTGAGAAAGGAACTGATAGGGAAGGAGGAGGGCTGCCAGGGATGGGAGAGGAGTGGGTGGTGGGTGAGAATAGCTAGAGTGCATTGTATATAAATATTAAATTGTCAAAGGCATTTAATGAAAATTTATTAAAAATAAAGAGGAGACCAATTGAAGAAGATACCCTTCATCAACTTTCGGCCTTGGCTTACGGGCACACAGATGTGCACACACATGCACATAAATGACTTTATGACCCCTAACTTAGAATGCTCTGTTTTTACCTCTTCATTCTGTAACTTCATTCTTTTAATGCTTCTTTTTTATTATTTGAAAATTCCATATATGTATATTATGGATTTTGAGTAAACTTGCCTCGCTCCCCATTCCCTCCATTCTAATTTCTCTCTGAATCCCCTCTCACCACTTCTTCATGTGTTATATATTTTTAAAAGTCCACTGAATCCACTTACTGCTGCTAGTGTGTGTCTGGTGTAGGGCCACCTACTGGGGCATGGGTAGCCCCTTAGGAGCCATACTCTGAAAGAAATCGGACTCTCCCTTTCTGAGCAGCCACACATTACCAATAACTCCTTAGCTAGGAGTGGGGCTTGATGTTGGTCTTATTTCTCCATGTTGGTATTTTGTCTGGCTTGAACTTGCATAGATCTTGTGCGTGCTGTCATGATTCCTGTGAATTTAACATGTGCAACAGCCCCATTGTGTCTAGAAAACACTGTTTTTCTGTAGTTATTTGCTGTCTCTGACTCTTGAATTCTTTATTGTCTTTCTATGATGGTCCCTGAGAGTTGGGAGGAGGGAGTGTGATACAGATATTTCATTTAGGATTGAGCATTTCAGAGTCTTATTCTCTACAAGTGGACCAGTTGTGGGTCTCTGAATTAATTGCCTTCTAATGCTAAATGAAGCTTTTCTGACAAGGGTTAAGAGGTGCACTAATCTATGGGTATAGCAATAAGTAATTAGAAGTTGGTTTAATCCTATACCCATTTGAGCAGAGTGATAGTAATAGGGTCTTACCTAGGGCTCATGGCCTCTCTAGTCACAGGTTCTAGGTCAAAATAACAGCCCCAGACATGGGTTCTGTCTTGTGTGTGGGTCCTAAATTCAGGTATAATGTAGTTGGTTACTCACAAAACATTCATGCCACTTATACACAGGTGGACATGTCTTGTCAGGCCAGACATTATTGTAGCTCTCAGGGTTCACAGTGAGGTAAAGTTAAATTGATGAGTACTTTCCTCCTCTACTAGTCTCCATAGCAACTTCTAGCAAAATAAAAAGTAGCTAGTCTGGATGAAGCTCTGGGTGACTGCCTAATTGATTTAACATATCCCATGACTCAATTATCTTCAGCAAAATGGTCTTGCTGTCAAGTTCTGGAAGGTAACCAAGAATAATGGCAATAGCCTGTAATGTGTGGGAGTCTCTGGGACCCTAGTGACCAACAATTCCAAAAAATGTTAACCTATTCTTGACACTAGATTTTCAATAGCTGATGGTGTCTAACAGTGACCCTGTCCCCTCACCCGACCATTAGAGGGTCACCCCACTTAAACTATATATATATATACATATACACACATATATATATATATACATGTATATATATATGAGTTCCTTAAAGGCTCTCCATATTAGTTATTCCTTACCACACTCCCTCTTCTACTCCACCATCCTATTTTCTTATCCCACCCAGTCTTTCCTACTCTGATATCCCTCATTTTCCTTCACACCATCTGCATTTCATCTCCACTCCTTAAAGTCACACTCCCCAAAGTCTACATTACAGTTTCCTCACCTCCATGGACACTCCAATTTAAATACACATACCCAAAGAGCCAAAGGTAATGGCCGTAAAAATGAGATAACATTTGTTATATGTCTTTGTTGGTCTGGGTTTCTACACTCTGGATGGCTGTTTTCTGCTCCATCCACTTTCTTTGGGATGTATGTACAAGAAGGTTAGAGCTGGATCAATGGTAGATTTCTTTCTGGAGCTGTAGGAGTTTCCTGGTGGAGTCTTTGGGGTCTGTTAAGAATAAAAACCATATCATCTGCAGATGAAGATACTCTCACTTCTTCCTTCCCTATCTGTGTCTCTTTCTCTTCTTCAAGTGTCTTATGGCTCTAGCTAAGATTTCAAACACGATGTTGAACAGGAGTAGAGAGAGCAGACGTCCTGAAGACAATTCCAGTTCTTTTAAAACCGAGACAGGCTTAGTATAGCTTTGCTAAAAAGCCTCTTTTCCTTAGCTAGCACATACATTTCTGGCAATTTGGGGTATTTGATACTAAAAAAACAAAAGTCCTGCCTCTTTAAAACTGGCCTAGAGACAAGTCTGGACGGCATTTTCTTGATTAGTGATTTATGTAGGAGGGCCCAGACTTCTATATGAGATGTCACCCTTGGACATGTGGTCCTGGGGATATATATATCAAGCTAAGAAAGCCAGTAAGTAGCAGTCCTCCATGGTCTCTGCTATAGTTTCTGTCTCCAGGTATTGAACTGAATTCCTTTAATTTCTTCTTCAACTTTCCTTCAAGATGAACTGTGAGCTGTAACATAAAATAAACCTCTTGCTCCTTGGGTTGCTTTTGGTCTTGGCGTTTTATCACAGCAAACCAGGACAAAGGATATTATTACAATATCAAAGAGTGAGGCCAAGTCTTGGTGACAAGTGACCCAGTAGATCGTGTAGGAAGTTTCTCTGAAGCTGGACTTGGGATCAAGTCACTAAATTTCTTTGAATTTATGCTGTTCTTCTCTGTTGTATTGTGGGGTGGAGAGATGGTTCAGTGGTTAAGAGTGTTTGCTGCTCTTACAGAGAACCTGAGTTTGGTTCTTAGTATCCACATTGGGCAGCTTATAATTGTCTGCAGCTTTAGCTCTAGGGGGTCCAACACCTTCTTCTGGACTCCTCAGGCACTGCTTCTACATGCTACACACACATACATAAAAATAAATCTTACAGAAGAGGGATTATTGTGATTCCTTTCTTATGGGATTATGGTGAAACTCATGGCCTGCTTAATATAGTGCCTGGCAGAGATGCTGGCTGGCTGTCCTCATGAGATGCTCAGAGTATACCTGGGACAAGGGATGAAGATGGGTGACAGCCTAAGGTATGCCATACCGCAGGAGGACACACTCTACACTCTCTTCTCTATAACATGTTTTAATAATGTATAGGAGGTTGTATTGTTCAGCTCAGTGATCGAGCATGTGCTTAGCATGTGCTTAGCATGCATTCAACCCTGGGCTTTGTTCCTATCCTCTCTTTCAGTCTTTGTATCTCTCTTAAACACATATACACAGTTATTATGAGCCAATGAAAGTAACAAAAGTTTAAAAAATATGATTTTTAAAACCATTATATTTATGTGTATATATATTTAAAACCAATATATATATATATTTATATATATATATTTGCTACTGAAACATTTTTAGTACAGTTCAGGGACATTAATACAGTCCCCTCATTACACCCTGCACCATCCCTCATCTCCAAGCCTTTTTCTTCCTCTCAAACATAGACTTACCCAATAAGTGTTGTTGTTTTTGAGATAAGATCTCACCATGTACCCCAGGCCAACCTTGAACTCATGATCCTCCAGCCTCAGCCTCCTGAGTGTTGTCACTGTAGGCCTGTACCACCTACCTCATCCTGGGCCTGGGCACTCTGCTCTTCCTAGCCTCAGTCACAGTCACTTCCTATTGCTATAGACATGCAGGTTTCCTTGTGGGTCTGCAGCACTCTGCCTAGGGTAGTACCTTCAGGGTTCATCCATGTTAGAGCATGTGCTGAAAGTTTCTTCAGTTTAGGATCCCTTTTATTACTGTGAAATACTTATTTATGCTGTTCATTATACATGTTTTTCTTTTCATGGGTATGTGTCTGTGGTGTGCACTTTTGTATATGTTCACGTATGTGTGTGCACATGTGTGTATACATATGTGCAGATGCACCTAGGATCCTGAGATTGACATTGTGAGTTTTTCCTGATTATTCTCTATGTTAATATTGAGGTGAAGTCTTTCAGCTGAACTAGGTCAGCTAGCCAGATTACTCTGGTGATGCACTATTTGCACCGTCCCAGGAGTGGAATCACAAGTGGGCTGCTGGGACTCCCTCCTATTCATGTGGGTTCTCAGGCCCTGAGCTCCTGTCCTTACGCTGTATGGCAAGCACTTAACCAGTAAACCATCTTCCCAGCTTCCATCTTAACTAGGTTTTTAAAAAAATATATATGTTTTTTTCATGTTTATGTACCTCAGTATATGTATGGGTGCCATGTGAATTCAGCTGTCTGTGGAGACCTGAACAAAGTGTTGTCTTCCCTGGAACTGGAATTGCATGTGATTGTGAGCCACCACTTGGGGGCTGGGAATCAAGCCTTGTTAAGAGCATGGAGCACTCTTAATAACTAAGTCCTTGCTGCAGCCACTGCTATAACTGTTTTTAAATGTGCTGTGCAGTTGTTCAAACACACACACACACACACACACACATGAACAAAGAAAAATCAAAACAAACAAAGCAGAACAGTTGCGTCTGGATGTGAGCCTATCTCCAGACAGAGTCCTGAGTACTACCCAGCTCGTCTTAGCCTCTGCACACTGGGGAGGACATGGCGGCTCCTGGGCCGGGTCTCAGGTCAAGCACTGCACAGCTTGTTTACCTGACCCCAAGCCTTGGGCTAGAGCAATTGTGTGTAAATCATGGCCTGGGGGCAAGGTCCCGCCTGCTGCCTGATTTTGTAAATGAAGTTTGATAGTAATTACAGTGTGCTTGTTCACTGGCCTGCGGGCTGTGGCTGTCTGTGTACAATGCAGAACAGAAGAGCTGTAGCCTCAAGTATTTACTCTCTGCACCTACACGGAACAGACTTCTGGTCTAGTGGCCATTTCTAACATTACCTATTTCTCCTGTGTGTGTGTGTGTGTGTGTGTGTGTGTGTGTGTGTATGTATGTGCTTGTGTGCTCGTGTGCGCGCGTGTACTTGAATAACTGTGTGGCACATTTAAAACAGTTAACAACAAGATCTGCAGAGCTGGCTCAGCCATTCGGACCGCTTAGCCTGCCTAGATGCGTAGAGGGCGTACAGGCGTGAGCCTCTCCGGTTGCTCTCCCCAGCTTGAAAATGCGTTCTAAGACTCGGGACCCCGTATTGTTATATGAAGGAGGGCTGGCAGTAATGGATGTTGTGTTTCAGGTGCTATAAATGGGGCCATGTATCAAAACCATTGACTCTGTGCTTCTGAGACCCCAAAGCAGCAGAACCGTAACCCCCGGCAGCCCCACAGGAGGCGGGCTAGACGCTGCTGACTGGGAGGTGGGCAAAGAGCGCGTCTAAATCCTGCAGGCTCCGTTCACAGGCACGGCCAACCTGCTCCCTAACAGTTTAGAAGGAAGGTCTTGCTAGGAAAGACGGGGTCACGGGGTCCTTTCCTGCAGCTGGGTCTTGCTTTGAATTCAAATGATGCTGGGCTGCCAGAGGCAGTGTCTTACTGTCTTTATGCAGCCTGAGAGAAAAGGAAGGATGAGGGAGGAAGAATGGGTATGTGCTGAAGAGCAGTTTTCTTAAGTGGAGTTTTCTCACATTATGTAATCACTCACTCCTCCACCACCCACTCACCCACCCACCTACTCACTCATCACCTGACTCACCCACCCACCTACCCACTCATCCACTCACCCACTCACCCACTCACTCCCCCACTCACTCCCCCACTCACTCCCCCACTCACTCCCCCACTCACCCACCCACTCACCCACCCACTTATCCATCAGCTCACTCACTCCCCCACTCACCCACCCACTTATCCATCAACTCACTCACTCACCCGCCCACTCACTCACCCACCCACTCACTCACCCACCCACTCACCCACCCACTCACCCACTCACCCACTGATCCACACACCCACCCACCTACTCACTCACCCACTTACCCACTCACTCACCCACTCACTCACTCACCCACTCACTCACTCACCCACTCACTCACTCACCCACTGACCCACCCACTCACCTACCTACTCGCTCCCCCACTCACTCACTCCCCCACTCACTCACCCACTTATCCACCAACTCACTCACTCACCCACTCACTCACCCACTCACCCACCTACTCACTCCCCCACTCACTCACTCCCCCACTCACTCACCCACTTATCCACCAACTCACTCACTCACCCACTTACCCACCCACTCACCCACTCACCTACTCACTCACCCACTGACCCACAGACCCACCCACCCACTCACCCACTCACTCACCCACCCACTCACCCACTCACTCACCCACTCACTCATCCACTGACCCACCCACTCATTCACTCACTCACCCACCCACTCACTCACCCACTCACCCACTCATTCACTCACTCTCTTACTCACTCACACACTCACAGTAACTTTCTGTGGACTTGGGGCTTCGTTCTTTCTTTGAGTAGAGGCTGCTTGGCTGGAGGAGTCTCCTCTCTCCACACCAGAAGGTAGCAAGTGAGTGAATCCCATCAGATGTTTGTTCTATGTTAGGTGTTAGAGCCTGCACGCTATTTATAGTACTTTACTTGATTCCCACAACAAGCCCACAAAGTACTTACCACGACTCTCTTTTCACAGATGTTGTTAGCTTCGGAGAGGCCTTGTGACTCATCCCAGGTCGCACAGGCAGTAAGTGGGAAGCTGAACTCACACCCGGCTTCTGGGTGCGGTGGCCATTTCTTAGCCTTTGATTAATGAAGCAGAGATTTAGCACAAGTCTCTCTGGAAACATCCTTCTGAGAGACACAGCTGCTCTTTCGGGTAAGTTTTAGTTATTACTATCTGTGTGTGTGTGCATGTGTGTGTACCTGTGTCCATTTATGTCCATTTGCACATAGAGGTGTATAGACACGTGGAGGCCAGAGGACATTGCTGGTGGCCATCTTGCTTCTAGGGGTGGTCTCTCACTGAGCCTGGAGATGGCTCACTTGGCTGGGCTGGCTGGCCAGGGACCTGCCTGTCTCCACTGTCTCGGTCCTGGGGCTGCAGCCACATGCTTGGCTTTTAACCTTGTGTTCTACAGATCTGAACTCAGGTCTCTAAGCGTATGCAGCCAGTTTCAGCAGCCCTCAGTTTGAATCTTTTCATGAGCGTGTATCACTGTGCTGTCCTCACACCTGCGTCTCACACTCGGCTCACTGAGTAGCTTCTCTCTCGCCTGCTCTTCTCCCTGCTCCTGTAGTCCCTACGTGCATATAGCATATCTGCATGCGTATGTCTTATGCATACTCATACACGAATCTAGATTGCACTGTGGGAAATTTAGCTGAGTCTGACTTGTCATCAGTGGGGGCCTCTTTGGTGTGACTGCATCTCTGTTGTCCTGCAGCACACTTCCACGACTCTGTCACCTTGAGGAACCAAAGCTCCACACCCCATTAAACACTAATTCTTCCCAACACCTGGCAGCCAGGGCTCCCTTCCTGGATTTTAGTTTCAGTTTTGAGACAGGTCTTGCTGGCTGCTCAGGCTGGCCTCATATTTCTTAGTTCAAGCTATCCTCCTGCCTCAGCATCTCATGTAGCTGGGATGACAGGTGTGCATAGCCTCTCTTCATTTTGAGTGTTTCCCGACTGCTTTAGCCATCTCACATGAGCAGTCCTGATACATTTATTCTGCTGTGACTGGCTGACTTAGTGTAAAACCCTCACACTACGGAGCTGGTGCCATGACTCGGTCTGCAGCCAGGTCTGACCACCCAGAACCTACAAGGGGTAAAGAAAGAATGGAGCTGGCCGGGCGGTCGTGGCGCACGCCTGTAATCCCAGCACTCTGGGGGGCAGAGGCAGGCGGATTTCTGAGTTCGAGGCCAGCCTGGTCTACAGAGTTCCAGGACAGCCAGGGCTATACAGAGAAACCCTGTCTCGAAAAAACCAAATCCAAAAACCAAAAAAACAAAAAATCCCCCCAAAAAACAAAGAAAGAATGAAGTCAAGTTGTCCTTGACCTCCATACTTGAGCTGTGACCTGTGTGTACATACAAATAAACAAATAAATAAATGTAAACAAATATTTAAAAGACTCTGTGTTTCAGCTTGTGACAGAATTTCCTTTTATTTTAAGGCTGGATGATATTTCATTGTATGTGTGTACCACAGTTTATCTGTTTGTTTCTTTCTTACACACACACACACACACACACACACACACACACACACGCACACACACAGAGTTTTTCTTCCAGTCTTTTAAATAGGTGTGTGTGTGTGTGTCAAGTGCAAGCTTGCACATGTGCCCTGGTGATGATTTGCAGGTCAGAGACTGATCTTTGGGAGTCTGTCTGTGCCTTCTCTCCACCATGAGTGTCCCAGGGATTAAACACAGGTCCTCAGCTGTGACAGCAAAGTCCTTTAGCTGTTGTGACATCACTAGAATCAGCTGTCTTTCTCTTCCCTTTCCTTTTCCTTCCCTTCCTCCTCCTCTTCTTTCTCCCTTTCTTTCTCATTCTGAGAGCTGAGATCAGGACCTCCTGCATGCTAGGCCAGCACTCTAGCCCTGAACTCTACCCTCTGCCACATCCCCTTTATCTCCTCATCCATCCTCGGATACTGGGGGCCCAGTGTCTGCTGATGACTGACCTGGCTTTCCGTTCCTTTGGGTGCATGCTCTGTAGTAGGATTTCAGATCAGAGGGAAATTCTATTTTTATGTATTTATTTTGTTACTTTAAAAATGTTTAAAAATGTATTCTTTGAGAATTTTGTACATGCATATAATACATTGTAATAATGATGATTATGTATCTTAAAATACAGTATTTTTAGTATTCTATAAGAATTTCATGTGGTACATTTTATCATATGTACAACCCACCACTCTTACCTCTATCTCCTCCCACACTCACCACCCCTACTGAATTCAATCTGTGCTGTGTGTGTGTGTGTGTGTGTGTGCTCTGTAGCATGGTTGGCCTACCAGACCCATCCTCTTAGAGAATACTGACTCTCCTCCCCCTCAGAAGCGTCAGCTGTAAGCAGGGCCTCCAGGATGCGGACTCTCTCTCCTCTAGCCCTCTCTGGAGCTGTCAACCTGCTCCACCTTGTGCTGGCTCCAGCTTCCTGAGCGTAGCAGTCCTGTCCTGCTGTGTCCTCCCCATCTTACCATCTTCCTGCTCCCTCTCCTCAGGGTTTTTATTAGTCCCGTGTTAGTATACTTAACGTTTCTGAAGTCCTTCCCTGCTGCTTCCCAGTGCGTCTGCACCATTTTTACCAACACCAACAGGGCAGGTCACCATGTCTCTGCACCCCTTACGTGCTGTTTTCTGTTGTCTGGTCAGTGCTCAGAACCGAATGGCTGGGAAGTGGGACAGCGTATGAACATTTAGTGATAATCTCCAGCCAATGGCAGCAGAGATGCTCCACAGATGATGTCTGAGATGAAGACTTGCCAGTGTGTGAGGTTTGGGAAACCCAAGGGAGTGGTCCTCCAGAGCTGTTCCTGTCAGCAGCTAATCCCCACAGAGAGCAGGCTTCAAGGGCAGGGAGACACTGTTGCAACACCCAAGTGCACGGCCATTCCAGTAGCAGCTAATATTTTTAAATTATATTTTATGAAAATGTCTGTCTACAATGGATTGGGAAACAAAACCAGAGGCCACTGAGATGGCCTCCAGGTGCTTGCCACCAAACCTGGCAATCTGAGTTCAAGTCCTAGAACCCGTGGTGAAAGGAGATAATCAACTCCGGAAGTTGTTCCTGACCTCCACACGTGCACCATGGCACACACCCGTCCCCCAAATGAATAAACACATGAATATGAAAAGAGGGGACCCAATCCACGACCGGCCCTTAGATAATCTGTGCTGCTCACTCAGCTTTGCTGCTGTAAGTACTGAACTGATAATTGCCTCTACTTTCTCATCTACAAAATGGGACCACATCTTGCTATTGAAACACCCTATAGATGTGAGGACTTCAAGTGTATAGGCTGGTTTGAAATTGATGCTGTATCAGTTATCCACGTCTCTGTCATCATAGGCGTAGTGCCTTAAAGTCACAGACTGTAGTGAGTTACCTCACAGCTTCTGTGTGTCATGGTCCAGAAGCATGGGGCTCTTCTCAAAAGGCTCAGGGTTTTGTAGTCAGGCTGTCGCCTGGGTCTTCCATCATGCTAAGACTCCCCTCTCTATAGGGGAGACAAGGCAAGGAAGAAAACCACATCCTATTTATTATATTGTGAGCTTGGTTGGGGAACTGGATGTGGGTACTGGGGATACACATGGTGGGGGCCATCTTAGAAGCCTGGCTACTGAAGTTAGCCTCACTGCTCCCCCAAGTACCCTCCAGCTTAACTCGGTCCAAGAAGGCAGCTCCATCTTATGAATGAATATCAAGAGACAAAACATTGATCCGATGAAGCTGGGATGTGGTGTTGAGGGGCCAACATTTCTTTCTGTGACATTTATTAGAGCCTTAGCTGAACTTCCCGGGAGTAAGGATGGGCTCTTCCCTCCCTTCCTCCTGCAGAGCCCCGTGTGTCTTTGACTGACAGGTCATCTCATGGAAACAGGCACAGGGAACACAGGGATTGTGTGGGACCTTAGGGCTGGCGGACTCTGGAAGAATCGAATAGGAAGCATTTAAGAGCACTATTCACAGCTGGTGGTTCTTGATTGTGACTGGTAACAACTGCCTCAGGTGCAGAGGGATGGAAGGAGGCTTGCAAGTTTATTTTGAGGGAAGGCTGAGCGCCCAGAGCGTACACAAGATAAAGTCCATGGAAACAAGTGGATTCAGGCATCTCACACTGACGGAAATGGCTGTGGGAAGCCTAGGGGGTTACCCCCAGGAACAGCATGTTCTCTCCTGTGCTTGCGGGAGGACCTTCCAGGCAGGGAGAAGCCCCGAGAAGCTGACTCAAAGCAGTCGCTGTCCTGGGCTCAGGTGAAGTTCTTGAGAGGGATGGGCAAGAGGGGTTCCAGACAAGCGGCATGCTACAGGGGTATGATGGGGCTGCCACACACCGCACTTGTCCTAAGTGCTATTGTTGAACCAGTAGCCAGAGGCACACCTGGAACTTAGTGATAAATGCCAAGTCGGGGGGGGGGGCACATAGACTGGAAGAACCAGAATCCACATCTGAGTTTCATTTTTGTTTATTTTTTAGGTTTTGTTTTTTACTTATTTTTCATTTTATTTTTTAATTTGATATATTCTTTATTTACATTTCAAGTGATTTCCCCTTTCCTGGATCCCCCCTTTCCCAAAAGTTCCATAAGCCCTCTTCCCTCCCCCTGTTCCCCAATCCACCCCTTCCCATTTCCCTGTCCTGGTATTCCCCTACACTGCTGCACTGAGCCTTTCCAAGACCAGGGGCCTCTCCTTCCTTCTTCTTGGGCATCATTTGATATGTGAATTGTGTCTTGGGTATTCCGAGCTTCTGGGTTAATATCTGCTTATCAGCAAGTGCATACCATGTGTGTTCTTTTGTGATTGGGTCACCTCACTCAGGATGACATTCTCCAGTTCCACCCACTTGCCTAAGAATTTCATGAATTCATTGTTTTTAATAGCTGACTAGTATTCCATAGTGTAAATATACCACATTTTCTGTATCCATTCCTCTGATGAGGGACATCTGGGTTCTTTCCAGCTTCTGGCTATTATAAATAGGGCTGCTGTGAACATAGTGGAGCATGTATCCTTATTACATGCTGGGGAATCCTCTGGGTATATGCCCAGGAGTGGTATAGCCAGGTCCTCTGGTAGTATCATGCCCAGTTTTCTGAGGAACCACCAGACAGATTTCCAGAGTGGTTAACTACATTTCTCCCTTCTCCTTCCTCTCTCTAAACCCACCCACTTACCTGTCCGGGCTCTTCTCCATCATGGTTCCCCTCCATCACGGCCTCTTTTTTCATCAGGTGTTATTGCTTGCACATGTGCATGTATGTCTGCGTTTCGGCCAGGTTTGCCTCATGTGCAAGAGACCCATGCAGACCACATGGAAAGAGCTGGAGAGGGACGGTTTGCTTCTTCCTCCCAAATGGAGCTCTCTGCGTTGGCAACACATCTTAACCACCAGAGAGATTCTCTTTCTTTCCTTTTCTGAGTTCTTTTTCGCTCAAATTTTATCTTTTAAGTTTTCAGATATGTACATAGTTTATATGTTGAATGGGTCTTGTTTTTCATTGGTAATAATAGTATATAGTCGTGATGTGTAATGTGATGTTTTGATGCTCACATAGGCTACATGAAGACCTTGGTGGGAGGGGCAAGTAAGGCTAAGGAGCACACCTGTCATCTCTAGGAGGGTTCTGCATGGCAGCACCTTCTGCATAGCAAAGGGAATATTCAACAAATTCATATTTAACTGAAAAAAAGGTACAACCTGTGAATTGGGAGGACATATTTTTAAATCATATATTAATCAGCTTTGCAATACTACGATGAACTGCCTGAGACAATTAGTTTATGAAGAACAAAGGTTCAGTTTGGCTCACGGCCCCGTAGTTTCTGGTATAAGATTGGGCAGCCCCAATTGCTCTTTGTGGAGGGGAGCACATCATAGGAGGAGCATGAGGTGGAACCAAGTGCTTCGTCCTGGGGCCAGGAGCAGCAGTGAGGGCACCATTATCTCTTCAGAAAGCACCTCAAAAACCTAAGGACTTCTCACAGGCTTCACCTAAAGGTTCCACGCCTCCCAGTGATCAATCCTCAAGCATACAAAAGGGCTAATATGCATAATAAACAAAGATCCCAAAGTCCTTAATCACAAGGAAAAAAGAGATGCAAGCAACCAGTAGGTGTATGAAGATGCTCTCTAGTAAGCAGATAATTACAAATGAAAACCACCGTAAGAATGCTGGTGAGAATTCCTCTGACATGCATTTCTTACAGGCCCATGAAGCCAAGGCCTCCGGGCTGGACTAGCACAGCCTGCTTTGGGGCTGCCCAGGCCAGCTAGAGGCTCTGGCGTGGATTCTGCATTGCATATGGAGCTAGGAAGTGCTGTACCACCAGGCTCCTGTCCTGGTGAAGATATCAGATGTCAGAGTCCCTGTCCTCCCTCTTGTACCAAGACCTCCTTGATGCTTCTGTTAACCCTCTCTGGGACCCTCCTCAGTCTCTAGAAAGCACTCACTAGGGAATCTCATCCCTGCTTGGCTAAGACATTTTCTCTGCAGGCGGTGGAGTGGGGGATGGAGGGGTGGGAGGGGTGGGTCCTGGGGATGGGTGGGAGGGGTGGGGTGGGAGTGGGGTAGGGATGGGGCGAATAAAGCAGGAACGCAGGGAGGATTTTGTTTTTGATTTTGTATTTTAGCACAAAGACATAGCAGTTGAACAGAAAATGTTAAACAACAACAGGGAATTTGTAATAAATAAGTGAAACAGTAAATATAATCTGCTTTCCATTCTGAGCTTGCTGTGTGCCTCTGCTGTCCCAGCCCTTTTTGGTAGTACATCCTTTAGACAGTTTATTTATTTATTCATTTTCTCTGTATGTTTATGCATGGGAATGCACCAACACATGTGACTAGAGGTCAGAGGACAATTGCCGGGGTTAGCGAGTGAAGGACAGAAGAGGCTGACCCTATGAGGGTTAGTTCTGATCATCAATTTTTGTGTCAGTAAAGAGTACCACTGATGCTGGGTGTGGCTGTGGTTACCTTAGAGACAGAATACAAGGGCTCTAACCTCATCGATGGACTAATCCCTGTGTGGCTTCATCAGGAGGAGGTGGAAAGAAGGGGTGTGGCCTAGAAGGAGGAAGTTACTGAGAGGGTCTGCTGTTCTTGACTGCTTCTGCTTTTTCTTTTTTTCTGGCTTTTCTCTCTGTCAGCCACAAAGTGACTTCCTCTGCCAGAGTGTCCTGCCCACGCGTGTGGGGCCTGGTGACCTCAGACTGAATCTCTGAAACTGTGAGTCGAAACAAAACTTCCTCTTTGAATTGCTTTTCTTGCCTGTTTGGTCAAAGGTGCTGGTCTGTGGCTCAAACCTCAGCAGTCACATCCTTCATCCTCTCAAAGGGTCCTGAGAGGGCTGGGAGAGACACTTGCCAGGCAATGGGTTGTACTGGGGAAGGACTCTGAATTCAAGATGATGACTGTGAGGTGTGTCCGGGTAAAACTCCAGTCTTATGTAAGGATGCAGAGGCCAGGGAACAGTGATCTAGAATGTTCCAGGCAACAAGCATTTCTTGTATACTCCCTCCTGCTATTGATTTCCCATCTGATCCATTAAGGAGTTATGGGGCAGTGTGCTGCTGTAACAGAAGGCCATAGGCCGGGAGGCTTATGAGCAATAAGGGTTTGGCTCATGGCTCCGGAGGTTTCGGACATCCAGTATCAAGCCTGGCTTCCAGGAAGGGCCTTCTTGCTGCTTCATTTCCTGTAGCAGAAGGTAGGAGGGAAGTGGGGAGGTAGAGGAAAAGAGAGGAGAAGAGATGGAGAGGAAGAGGGAGGAAGGGAGAGAGGAAAAAGGATGAGGGAGACAGGACAGGGTAGAGGGAAGGAGGGGAGGAGGAGGAGAGGAGGAGAGGAGGAGAGGAGGAGAGGAGGAGAGGAGGAGAGGAGGAGAGGAGGAGAAATGGGATGAGAGGAGAGATGTCAGTCACCCTCTTATAATCTGCACCATCTACTCATGAAGGTGGAGCCTTCGTCGTTGCAGTAGGCAGTTAAGCTTGCGTACATTGCCCTAGTGGTGGCAGATCGAGTTCCTCTCTACCTGCCCCAATATTCTGGGTTCTAGAATGAAAGACACAGACACACAGACACACAGACACACACACACAGACACACAGACACACAGACACACAGACACACACACAGACACACAGACACACAGACACAGACACACAGACACAGACACACACACACAGACACACAGACACAGACATACACACACACAGACACACAGACACAGAGATACACACACACAGACACACAGACACACAGACACACAGACACACACACACAGACACACAGACACACAGACACACAGACACAGACACACAGACACAGACACACACACACAGACACAGACACACAGACACACAGACACACACACATAGACACACACACACACACACACACACACACAGAGAGAGAGAGAGAGAGAGAGAGAGAGAGAGAGAGAGAGAGAGACAGCCTTCTATTTTAGTAGGCCTTAAACCGTTCAATGGCTGGACCACTCCCAAACCTACATGTGGCTAACACCTCCCCAACACGACTCCTGAGTTATTACTTGCTAAAATCTATATTCCATCTTTGCTGCCCTAGACCCAGTCATGGCCCCCGGGGCTGCTCTTCCAGGCTCCGACATGACTGGTGTGTTCTCTCTTGTGCACCTCTCAGGTCTGGACCTTCCTGCTCTCCAGCATCAAAGTTCTCCTCTCTCAGTCCTCTTGCCCAAGAATCCTAAAGTCCTGCCTCTGTCCCTGCCCAGCCATTGGCTGCTGGCAACTTTATGAATCAAAGCCAGCTGGGGGCAGGGACCCTTGGTGTCTTACATATGGATTCTCGTGCAATTTTGGGAACCCAAATAACATAATGCAAGCATTAGACCAAATCTATAACACCTCATGAGCTGGACCCTTCCCCACCTCCTCTCAGGCCACATTGGGGATTACTTACCCAGCATGAGCCTTTGGTGGGAGGAGGAATACATTTCAGTCATAGGTGGAGTCTAAGGCTGACATCCCCAGCTGTTGTGGTGCTGGCTGCTCTGACCTCTCCAGGAAACCGAGCTCCTCTGAGGGTGTACGGGGAACAGCTAGCAATGTCACGACTTCAGCCCAACAAAGGGAAGGCTTTAACAGTGAGGCTAGGGGCTTACTGAAGATGAACAAGTCTGCATGCCTTTGTGTCCTCTGGGTTGGGGCTGGGCTCCTTAGGGCAAATTTTACTTCCTCTATTCCAGTAACAGTTCCACTTCAATCTTGGCTTCTGGGAGCCCCGAGACCTACTGTGTGCTGCGCAGGTATCCGTGTCTTGACCAGAGAGACAGATCCCTTCCCGACTGGAGCTTGTTCTTTTCCCGGGAGTCTGATTTCAGACCCTGCCTTGGAAGTTTGAGAAGATGTCGAAAACACTCATCCCTGGGTTTCTCGTTGCCTTGTTTGGCAGGGCAGAGCGGCGTGGGTGGGCAGCTGGCTTTAGTCTGCTATGGTTGCCTCTTCTTGCAGTCATGTCCACACAGGTGTCTAGATCACTGCACCCAAGCTGCCTGCTGCTCCTGTGTGCAGAAGCCCTGGGGCTTGCCCTGGAGCTGTAGAGCCGTAGATGGAGGCAGTATTGGATTTCGTTTTGCTATACTCTACCTACATGTGTTTTCTTTTAAAATTCTCTCTCTCTCTCTCCCCCCTCCCTCTCTCTCTCTCTCTCCATGTATGGGGCTTTGGGCATGTGTGACCTCAGCACAAACGCGGAGGTCAGAGGGCATCCTTGCACTGGCCCTCCCTTCCACCCTTTGAGGCAGGGCCTCTTGTTCACTGCTACTTATCCATGGCTTCTGCCTAGCTTGGCTCACGGGCTTCCATGGGGTCTCTGCTTCCCATCTCCCTGGAGGAGCTGCAATCAGATGCCGGCTACCCACCCTGCCTTTACCTGGATCCTGGGGGTGGGGTGGGGGGTCTATCTCAGGCCCTCATACTTGGGCCGTTGGTGTTTCACCCAAGGAACCATGGCCATAGCCGGTGTTCTGCTCGTGTGTTTGATGAATGAATGAATAAATGGCACCTAATTGATCTATTTGTTAGGATCCAGATTGTCTGGTTCTTTCTACTTATACAGGACATGAGTAAGCATCTCACAACTCATCTATGTGGAGAGGACACGGAAGCATTTGAATTCCAAGAGGTATTGAATACGAGAGCAATTTGAAAGCATGTAAAACACATGTCCCCATGTAAAGTGTTCAAAGGCAGGGCTGGAGGTGGACAGATGAAGCCTCAGCACTGACTTTTCCGGAGGAAACTGCTGGAAGGAATTTCTGTTCCAACGTACTTCTGTAACTTGTTCCTTTGTTCAGCGCACAGGCAGACCACTCTTTTAACCCAGTGTTCAAAGCCACCGATGTTGTTTTTGAACCCTTAAGCCAAACACTTAGCAGTCGAGTCTCCCAAAGGATGGCAAAAAAGGAAGCAGGAGAGAAAAAAGAAACCTCAGCTCCCCGCTGCTCTGAGAGGAGCCCCGATGAGCAGGACTCACAGAGTGTTTGTGCTACCGCTCAGGGAAGCTAGTGCCAACAGTCACTGTTTGTTTGATCATTGAGCTTGGTTAGAACCTTCAGTACAAGGAATGTGTAATTATGCAAACATGCGGACATCACACCCTCTGCTTTGCAGTCTACGTTTATGGATCAGGGCAGAAGCAGTTGAAGTTTGGGTTTCTGAGTTTCATTTTCTCTGTTTTGAAATAGCACTTCCCATTGCCCAGACTGGCCTGGAACTCCTTATGTATCTGAAGATGTCCTTGAACTTCCATTCATTCTGACCCCACATCTCAAGTCTGGGATTACAGGAGTGTGGCACCTAGCATGGGTTATTTTTGTTTTGTGTGTGTGTGTGTGTATGTGTGTGTGTGTGTGTATGCGTATGTGTGCTAGTGTGTTCTTGTGGTTATTTGAGTGGGTAAAGGTACATGTGGAGACCAGAAGACAACCTTTGGTGACACCCCCCAGAAGCCATGCACCTTTTTAATTTTACCTGCTTGGGGGGATGGAGTTTTACTAAATTGGTCTGGAATTCCTCAGCTCAGTGGATCCTCCTGCCTCAGTCTTGACTAGACAGGACTATAGGGACTTCTCACTGTGCCCAGATTCTTTCTAGTTGGGGGTTACGGTTTATTGTGTGAATGTGAGCAAGTTGCTAACCTTTTGGAAAGGAGTTTTCTCATCTCTAATGTGTAATAGGTAATAGTAGGCACCTCCAAGGGCAAGGCCTTTCCCCAGAGCTCAGAGGTAATGTGTGTTCAGTGAGATATCACCATAGGAACTGGAGAGTTGACCCTATGCTTAAGAGCACTGGCTAGTCTTCTAGACAACCTGTGTTTGATTCCCAGCACCCATGTGGTCCTTCACAACCATCAGTAGCTGTAGTTACAGATCTGATGCTGACTGTACAGCTCCCTCACCCCAGTTTCTGGAGACAGATTCCTATGTTCATACTTGACCCTTCTGACCCACCCCCCTGCAAGCCATCCTCAAATCCTGTCATCCATTTCTCTTTTCTTTTGTCACTCTTTCCTGATCTCAGCCACTCCGTTTGTGTTCAGTCACTGGATAGTGAATTAGCCCTAAGCTCAGCTGCTTCAGTCAGTGGTGTGTGGCTGTAGCTTGCCAGGAGGTCCGCACTCAGGGTCTCTCATGGGCTGCAGTAAAAGGGTCTGTGACATTGCAATCAGCTGCCGGCTCGTGCCTGCTTGCCTGCTCGTGTGGTTAGGGCAGGACTTTGTCCCCTGAGGGGTACTAGGCTGAGACCCTTGGTTCCCAGCTGGCTGCAGTTAGTAGCTGCTTTCAGTGCTGTGCTCAGTGACTCCCTACTGAGAGCAGTTGGTTCAGGAGTGGTTTATTTCATATGGAAAGAAGGAAGAGGGTTAATTAATTAATTAACATGTGTTCTGAGGATCAAATTCAGGTCCTTATGTTTGCTTGGCAAGCACTTTAAGCATAGAACCATCTCCTTAGCCATTAGGTGACCATTTTTTATAGAGTAAGATCTGTCCTTTTGTTAGCATTCAGGGACCCCATAAATAGAAACCTTTCTCCTTGGTGACTTTGTCCTCCATGCCTTTCACTGAATCTCCTTTCATATATGCCAGCCTCTGCTTCTTACTAATGAAGTTGGACTTTATGTGAGGGGCCTGGGCTTTGGTACCTTTAAAAAAAGTTTCAACTAATTCTAAGGTGAACCTAGGGTTTTGTCCAGCTTTTCATGATAACAGAGGCTATTGAACCACAGGTGGTTGCCATAGACAGTCAAGGGAAAGCCTCTATGCAAACCTGTCTGTTAGTATGTACACACTTCCTGTCATCAGGAGCACACTTCCTGTCAGCATGAGCACATTTCCTGTCAGCATGAATGTACTTCCTGTCAGCAAGTTGTGTTTTAAAAATAGTAAAACTTTTCTTGGAGGTTATTTATTTATTTATTTATTTAAGTACAGGTGATGGATTCTGTTCCTCACACATACTAGGTAAGTTAAATTTTCACCCTCCTTTCTATTTTGAGACATAGTCTTACTACATTGCCCAGGCTGTCTTTGAACTCACTATATGCCCCAGGCAGGACTTTAACTTGCAAGCCTCCTGTCTTAGCCTCTACAGGAGCTGGGATTATAAACTATTGTAATCTCTAGCTCTTTGTTAGGATTTTAAGAAGTTTTCTTTTGAACAGACTCTTAACTTCTTATGTCCTTGGGATTTAAAAATGTTGTCACAGAAAAACATATATTTTTTTGTGTTTATTCTTAAACAGTCCATTTGTTCTCCGAGGGTCATCAGCTAACTCTGTCACAGGAGGTGGATTTGGGCTTTGAGATCATTAGCTGCTTTCTAATGTTACTAGCAGGGAACTTGGCCTCTTCTTATTTGGTATTCAAATGAATTCTCCTTCACAAAAATGTGACTTTGCAAATGATGGAGTGAGTCTAATGAATTCTCTTGTAGATACAGTGTAAAATCTTGATTTTTTTCCCCATGAATCAGTAATTTAGAACAAACATAAAACCAAACCAAACCAAACCAAAAAAACCCAATTCATTACACAGACACCAGAGAACAAGGGTAGCTTTGGCTTTTTGGTTTCTTTCTTTTTATGGTTCACAGTGATGTTGGTTCACACCTTTGTAGGACATCCTGGCTCATTCATAAAATGCATCTTTTGACTTACACTACTACAATTAGACTATGACCACTTTCTTTAAGGGAGGAAGAATTTATTTTGGCTCACGGTTTTCAGGTATAGCCTGTTAGGACCTAGGTAAAATATTAAGGCCTAGATGAATGTTAAGGCCTAGGTAAAAAGTTAAAGCCTTGGATAAAATATTAAGGCCTAGGTGACTATCACCTGGCTAGTCTACCATTATAAGGAAACTTTCTCATATGTTTCTGCTGTTACTAGAAAACTTTCTAATGCCAAGATTGATTGCAAATTCTGTTATGTTCTGTGCCCTTGGAAGCCAGTCATGATAGAAGTCAGTAGAACTGTTTTGTATAGTTACCCACAATAAAGTTTTGTCTGGACCAACCAACCAACCAACCAACAGCACTTCTTGCACCTATGTATAGCTTTTATAAATTGCCCTTGGGATGGACCCCAACATAAGAGAGAAACCTGTACTAATGTAAGAAACTATTTGGAGTGAATCTTCTCTTTTGAGTAGGGGTCCAGTAAAGTTTAAGTTCCAAAGACCTTCCTGGGAACTACCATTATACTTGGAGAAAGAAATATGTGCATGGGTAACTGACATCCTGGTTGGCAAGTTAAGACATACATATTAGACAAAGCAAGTCCCCTGCCACAGTTGAATACCCCAACCAATGGGAGCAAGATAAGTGTACAACAAAGATATGTTCCTAAGGAAATCTCCAATTCACAAATCCTGATTGGTAGAATAACTTGGCACAGATGTTTGTGGACTTTGGGCTTAAAAACCCTGTAGGATCTTAACTTGGGTCATGGTTCTGTTCGATGGCCCTGGTCCATCAGTCCCGGGGCATAAGCTCAATAAACTATCCTATCTGACTGAGATTGGTGTTTGTGTGTTTTGTGAGGTGGTTCCTAGACCCCAACATAGCCCATCATGGCAGGGATGTTATGGTGGTAGGAGTTTGAGGAGGCAGCTGGTCATGTGGTGATGGCAGCCAGGAATATGAGAGAGGGGGAGGGGGAGGGGGAAGGGGAGGGAGGAGAGGGAGAGGGAGAGGAAGAGGGAGAGAAGAGAGATAATGATACACAGCTAGCTGGCTTCCTCTGTTTTATCCAGCAAGTCCAGGACACTAGACTACAGAGTAAGTCTTCTCACTTCAGCTAAGAGAACCAGACAATCCCTGAAGGCTTGTTTTTTTAGGTGACTCCAGGTCCTGTTAGGGCAACAGTCAGCACTCATCTCCACTCTTTTAAGAGGTGACAAGGATTAGCACTAATACTGATAGTGGCCTTGCAAATGGAGTCTGGCTGTTCCCAGTTTACCTATGGCTAAACTGAAGCATTGGGGAAATGAGAAAGGCATCTTAAGCCACATGATTAACATTCACCTCTGGCTCATGACCCTGGACTGCAGGATTCTGTCTTCAAAGCAAGCCTGAATATAGCACCTGGCTTTGTATTCTTAGTGGCAATGTAATTAAACAATTCACAATTAAAGTTGTATACGTTCTTGATGTATTTTTGAGATTTTTTTAACTATCACTATTATTACATGTGTGCACTATGTGTGTCTATATGTTTATATAGGGGTCAGAGGTCAATCTTAGGTGTCTTCCTCAATCACTCCCCACTTTATTTTCTGAGACAGGGTCACTTACTAACCTGGAGTTCACCAGTTCAGCTAGATTGGCCAATCCAGGTATCTGCCTGTGTCCATCTTCCTGGTGCTCCATTGCCCTGGGTTTACAGATGTGCAGTGTGGGCCCTGGATCTCTGAGCTCAGCTCTGTTCAAAGTGAGCACTTGGCCAATGGGGCCCCTGTCCTCAGTCCTAAGTATCACCATCTTCGAATTCTAGACCATGGCCTTCCTAAAGAAATTCTTATCATTGACTGCATGTCTCCTTAGCAGCAACAACCACTCTACTTTCTCTCTCCAATGGATCTGCATTTTCTGTATAACATGTAGCATTTTGTATATGGCTTCTTTTATAAACAGTGTTTGTAAAAGTTCAGATTCTTCCATGACATGGAATGTGCAAATACTTCATTCAATTTATGGTCGAATAATATTCCATTGTAGGGATATATTTTTAACCCATTCACTGATTCAGGATTATTTGGAGTTTTACTTTTTGACTATACCTACACCTACCTGTTTCTGTGTTCTTCAGTTGGTGTCTTCTTCCGGAGTGGTTTCTTCCTGGGAATGCTCCTAATGTCTTGCTGGTAATCTCTTTCTTCAGTTTTATGACTGTGTGGTCTTGGCTGAGTCATTGCACTTCTCTGAGCCTCAGCTATCTTACTCAACATATGAGGAAGCAGTAATTGTTCCTTCTTCACAGAATAGTTTTGGGCATTCCCTAGACCAAGGCATAAAAAGTGGTCTCTTTATCATGGACTCCTATGGACTAAGCAGTGCCCTCTCCCTAATGGAACATTTATAATACACCCTCTCACTAAAGGGAACGACATGGAGGTACCTGCACAAGACTTCCACAGGATCACCCCATTCAATACCTCACCATGGGAGGGTGAAGGGCCTGTGAGGCCCTACTCCTACATAAGGAGCTAGGCAGTTGACAGCTGCTGCGGGATAGGGTGTGAGTGTCCTTCAGGAATGTGGCCAGCCTAGTGTAGGTTGTCCATTATCCAGTGGTCAAAACTATACCCATGTGCCCATGGGGGACATTACTTGGCTATATATAAAGAAAAATAGAAGTGGGCATGGCTTGAGGTGTGTGTGTGTGTATATGTGTATATGTGTGTATGTGTGTGTGCATATGTGTGTGTGTATGTGTGTGTATGTATGTGTGTGTATGTGTGTGTGTATGTATGTGTGTGTATGTATGTGTGTGTATGTGTGCGTGTGTGTATGTGTGTATGTGTGTGTATGTATGTGTGTGTATGTGTGTGTATGTGTGCATATGTGTGTATGTGGTATACTCAGGACTCCTTATTTTTTTACTAATTTATTTTCTGGTTTGATCTTTCTCTCATTGATTTTATAATTAGGGAAATATATTCTATACTGGGCTACATAAACATCATTTCCTGGTTTGTCATTGGTTTTGTTGACTTTGTGATGGGGTTGTTTCTGCAGCACTTTTGAAGCTATTATCAATCAAGTGTGTCATCTGGATTTGTGACATACTCGGAAAAACATTTACCACCGTATGATGATTCTTTCCTGTACTCCCTCACGGTGTGGGGACAATAGCACAATGGTTCAATGCACCCCAGTGATGTTTGATGTGTAGGATTTGTCTTTGCTAACTTATGTTACAACATTATTTATTGTCCTTAAAATGGTTTACCAAGAATTTACTGAGCAGTTCCCAATGGCCCAGTATCTCTGTATTGGTAATGTTTCAGCCCCAAGATAGATTGGCAGGGACACTCCAGGATCTTCTAGAACTAAAGAAAGCTTCAATTCAGGAATAACAAACTACACTCTTGGTGTTTTGTACTCATTTTTATAAATAAAGCTTTATTGCTACATAGCCACATATATACCTACTCATTTATCTACTGTCAGTATGTAACACCAGAAGTTTAGGGGTTCAGTTCAAACGTGTAAATTGTCTTTCAAGCATTCAAAGCAAAAAGATCCTCATGGAATCTCCAGGAATTACACCAGAGCTAAAGGAATGTTTACATTTCTGCTGCTTTTAACTCCGAGACAGACTTGGTTTCTGTTACTGATCAATATTCAGAGCCGCTTAAATATTATGGGCCTGGCCACAAAACATAGCAGGTAAGGGTGCAGGCCACCTCAGTCTAATCTCTGCAACCCAAAAATGGAAGGAGAGGACTGACTTCTCTGTATTTTCCTATGATCTCCACATGTATGTTGCATTTACATTCTTACACACAGTACACAGATAGATGATTTTTTTTAATTAAAATACTTGTATTTTATTTTTATTTCATGTGCACCAGTGTTTTGCCTGCATGTGTCTGTGTAAGGGTGCAGGATCCCTGGAGGTACAATGAGTTGTGAGCTGCCATATGAGTGCTGGGAATTGAACCCCAGTCCTTTGGAAGAACAGCCTGTGTTCTTAACCTCTGAACCATCTCTCCAGCCCTGATAGATGAATTTTTAAAAATTAATAACAAATGAAAGTTGGGGAGGGGCTGGGGAAATAACTCTGTAATGTACTCGCCATGGCAACAGGAGTTCTCGTCCATCACCCAAGTCTCTAAAGAAGGAAGTGGAACACACTTGCAAGGCCAGTGCGAGCTATGGAGGTGGAGACAGGAGAATGAATCTCTGGGACTCACTGGCTAACCTAGCCTAGCCAACAAGCTCAGGCCAACGTGAAACAACATCTTAAACAACAGGTATCTAGCACCTGAGGAATGAGTTCTGGCCTCTATACACATGTACCTGAACACACATCTGCACCTATGTTTACATAATAAAATAAAATTAGAAACATCATGTGTGGATGGGATCAATTTACCCTCGAGCTATACTAAATTACCGTGTGTGGGATTGGCCCCTGCTTGTGTGTTTTTTAACCTCTGTACTAGGGGTGTTCAGTGTCTTAAGTCTCCAGATCTGTGAATGTGTTACCTCACATGGCAAACCAAACCAAACCAAACCAAAACCAAAACATCCTTGGGGTGGAAGATTCCTCCGGATTATCCATGTGGGTCTGAGGAATGAGAATTGAAAGCTGCATGCCTGCCAGGTATGAGATGGAGAACGGGGCCATGAGCCAGGGAACACAGCACCTTCTTAGGACTGGATGAGAGAAGAAAACAGATTTTCTCACAGCACCAGAAGAAGCAAAGTGACTTGTGAACACATTTTGAGTCTTTTTTTTTGTTTGTTTTGGAATGTATATGGGTATATATCATACATGCATGTATGTGTATGCATGTTCCCATGTGCGTGGGCACAAGTGTAGATGTGAGCGCATCTGTGTATGGGGGCCTGAGGTTGACTAGTGGTCCTAGGCTGCTATTCACCTTACACAGTGAGGTAGCATCTTTCATCTGGCTCAGGGCTCGGTGTTTCGAGCTCCCGTGTGCTGGTCTTGTAGGAAGGTGACTGTGCTCACCTCTCTTTTACGTGGGTGCTACAGATCTGAATTCTGGTCATCATCATCAATAGGGGTAGCAAGCAGCTTACAGAAGAGCCATCTTTGCAGGCTCCATTCTAGTGTGTGTGTGTATCAGGGGCTTGTACTAAGGTTTTGTGCACACTAGCCAAGGACTGCTACTGAGCAACAACCCTCGCTCATTTTAGTCTTCTGATCTCTAGGAATATAGACTAATAAACTTGTCCTGTTTCTAGCTTCTGAATCTGTGCTTGTTATAACTGCAACAGGAAACTAATACAGCTGTTCTTTACCTGGCATATGACAGTGATAACCCATACATAGGTGTGATACCCAGAGTGCCAGTGGTTGCTATGTCTCCAACACTGTCTTCATGGGGAACAGCTATGCTGGGGTAGGTTAAGCAGAAGGAAACAAAAAACCTTGCAGCTGAAAAAGTCCAACGTCCAGTGTGAGCTACTGGGGCGCCAGGGAGGCAGAGTGGGGCAAGCACACTTGGAATCCGGGGGACAGACTGACTACCCATCATGCTCCCTGTCACTCCTCTGCTTTCTCACCCCAGGGGACCCATGCCTGGATGCTCTGCAGGTGGCTGGGCTGGCTGAGAGTCCTTATTGGAAGTGACAGCTTGCTCTGCTGGGTCCTTGCCTCTTAGCACACAGATGACAGCCGCTCTCTAAGACAGACTCCCTGTGGGTCAGCACCACCTTTGCCTGACTGACCGACTCCTTCAGCCTGCAGGACTTTCTTCCTTCTCAGTCTCTGCAACTAGATCTTGACTGGGCACAGCTGAGTGTTGGCGATTGAATGCTGTGCCTCACACCTGTAAAGCAAGTTCCCTGCCACAGAACGACAGCCTGGCCCTTGCCTACTCTTAGCCCTAAAAAGCTGTTTTCTAGTTTTCCCCCTATATTCTCTATCCTAGCCTGCTTTCTCACAAGTTTATACTTTAAGGAAAATGGGATTATGTTGTATGTTCTGTTTTATGTCTGATTTTATCTGTTGCGTTATCAGAACATCTGTCAGTAGTCTTAACTGCATGCTGACCACATTCTTTAACAGCTTCATGGTTGTGTCATGACTGATGAAAGTTGCCCATTGCCCATCACTGAGCACAGTTGGCTTCTAGGTTGGTGAAAAGTTTGTGATATTTTTATGGTTGCAGAATAAATAAATGAGTCCGTGATTCTTGCTTCATAATGTCATGACTGACATGTTTTCTCTGTCCTGTTGGATAGCTTCATGATTTTCTGATCTTTTTGATTTCAGGATATGTTGTTCTGACGTCCCATTGTGACATGACAATGCTCACTCTTGTCTCTTCCATCTCTCGGAGACTTTGAGCCATGATTTAGATTCTTGGAAAAAACAGCCAATTAAAGGCAGATCATCATCTGCACCAGTGTGCACTTCCTGGTGCTGACTCACTCCACCTGAACACCACAACCTAAAAAATGAATCGGCCTAGGACCGGGGGTGCAGACTGTGGGACCGTGGTGTGAGGCAGTCTGTAGCCTGGTTGAAGCAAGGCTACTCCGGAGACCCAAGAGAAGAACAAGGGACGGAACCGTGAGCTATGCTCCCAGACTGCTGATTCCTCAACTCTGTAATCCTGTGGCCATCAGTCACATGTGGCCACGCCCCAGGCCCCTAGCATTCTGGCTGGGCTCCACCCCTATAGTCACCTGGCTACAGCCTGGCTCTCCCTGCCCCTCAGTTACTTGGCTGCTCCCAGCCCACTGTAAAGGGAGGCTTCTTGCCCCTCCTCGCCCTCTCATCTCTCTCTTGTCTCTCCCGGTCTCTCTGTTCCTCCTCTCTCTCCATTCTTTCTTCCCTTTCCACGTGGTCATGGCTTTCCCTCATCTCTCTATCTTCTCTTTCTTTACTTCCCCATTTCCTTTTCTGTTTCTACTCTTTTAATAATAAAACATCAAAACTATGAACTGTCTCTTTTATTAAACCCGCCTTGTAAGAGCATGGAGCAGGCCTCAGTGTTTCCAGCCACCAGGGAAGAATCAGAGCCTCCTCAGAGCCAAGCCGCCTCTCAGCCAAGCAGCTCTTAACAGGTATCTGGGGCATGCAAAAGGCCCACCCTGGGCAAATCCTGTCTGCTAGCCAGGCAGCCTCGTGCTCCACAGGTCCACGGGCACCAGCACTCCCTACCCTGGCATGGTGTGCCAGAGCTCTCATCTGTGGGACCCGAGCTGCAGCTGCCCCCCCCTTCCTTTTTTTTTTCCACAGCAGATCAGTTGGCAGAGGGAGTGTGTGCACGGAGCCCAGGTTTGATCTCCAGTACTGTATAAGAACAAACCAAACCAAAACATAACAAAACAAAATACAAACCAAACCAAAAACAGTCATGGTGGTGCATACCTATACCCCCAGCACTGGGGTGATAGAAGTAAGAAGATCAGAGGTGCCAGGTCATCCTTGGCTGCATAGTGAGACTGAGGCAAGCCTGGGCTACACGCAGCCCTGTCTCAAAGACATCAAACCAAAATGAAACAAAGGAGAAAATAAAAGGCCTTACTGCAAGTGCACCACAATGCTTTGTCCACAGGGAATTTTCCCATCCTGCAGAACAGTCTAGAAAGGCTCCTGCTTTTCTTTTTTCATGTTAAAAAACTGTGCCAAGTCCCCTCTCTGGACCGGGTGGTGTGCTGGACTCTGGAAGCAGGTGTAGGTCACCTCGGACTGTCTTGGTCGTGACGTCCTCACTTACTTATTTTCCTCCTCGGGTCTAGTTCCAGTTTATCCCACTGTAGACTCAGGTCTTTGTTAGATCTTGGTCACTCCTACCGACCATAGGACACCGGCACTAGCTCCCACGCTCTTCCTGTTTTCCTGCTACACTGATATATTTAATGGGATTATCTGCACAGAACACACAGCATGTAAATTAGTGAACCAACAAGCTGTGATGTTACCGTCACTTATGTCATTATCATCCTGTTCTGTGCATTATGGTTAGAATCTGAATTGTCCCCAATAGGCTCATATTTTAACATTTGCTTCCTGACTGGCAGAGTTATTTTGGGAGGCTATGGAGCCCTGTGGAAGTGGGGTCTGGATGGTTATTCTAGGGCGCAGTTCTGCTCTCTCTCCTTTCTGGTGCACTAGGATGTGAGTACTTCATGCTCCTATCACCTCGGAGCCACTGCCCCATTGTGGACTCCTCCTGTGGTGGGTTAGAATCTCTCTGCAAAAGGGTTTGGGTCATGGCAGTGTAAAAGCAGCCGGCTCACCATGGGAAGGTGCGCACATCACATGGAAAATGTCCAGTTCATTGCCGTGCTCATCCAAGGCGTCAGATAGAGAAAGACACATTAGTCCCAAGCACAAAGGGCCGCAGGAAGAGGCTGTTCTCTGGGTTAATTCAACTACATTCCTAATGGAGCCAGGCGAGTTAGCATGTGGAGGGCCTTGCTGCATGCTGATCTGCCTGCTTATAATGAGTCATCAGGTGTTAACATCAGCTCAAACCAATGCATCTTTTTGCAGCCTCCAGAAGCAAATGTTCCTGATGTGTGTACATTTTCAATTCTTGTGTATGTGGCTGGTAGAAGGTGACATGAGGAGGGCCAGACGGAATATCTCTATCTCATGGGTGGGTGGGGCTTTATGACAATGCTGCTTGGGTGGGAGAGTGAGGAATATTCCTTCCCACCGGGAAACATTTCTTTGTGTCCCAAACACTCCTGAGAAAATAGCGTAGACGAAAAATAGCAAAAATTACGACCTACACACAATATAAATTTCTGTCAGTAGAGAACTGGCCATAAGCGTTGTAAGGCATGCACACAACAGAGTATAATACTTCCAAGTGTGCTGCCTTTATTTTATTTATTTTTTTTTTGTCAACTTGACACAAGCCAGGGTCATCTGGAGAGATGGGACCTCAATTGAGAAAATGTCACCATGAGATTGGCCAATAGACAAGTCTGTGTGGCTACAATCTAGTGATTGATATGGGAGTGATCCGGCCTCTACAGGTGGTGCCATCTCCTAGGCAAGTGGTCCTGGGGTGTGAGAGAAAGCAGGCTGAATGAGTCAGTAAGCAGCAGTGTGCTCGCCTCCAGCCTCCAGAGCTGGCTTCCTTCCCTGGTTTCCCTTCGGGATGGACTATAAGCTGTGAGGTAAAATAAACCCTCTTCCATACAAGTCACTTTTGGCTATGGTGTTTATCACAGCAACAAAACCCTAACCAGGACAGCATGGTGGAGGAGAGCTGGGGCACAGCTGATGCACGAAAAGAGACAGAAAGAAGGAAGAGGAAAGGGAAAAACACCAGCCGGACCATAAGTCAGTTACGTGACAGTGGATAAAGACTCCCTGCTGATCTTGTTGACCTAGGAAGGGCCTCCTAGCTCTTCAGATGGGAACACAGCACCCTGTGACTTAATTGTAATCTCAGGAAAGACTTGAACCAGAGGCAGAGAGACTCTGCCCTGCACACACTTCACTAGACCTCCTCAGGCACAGACTTCATGAAAGTGCTCAGTGTCAGGCTGCAGATAACCAATACACCAAGACTAAGTTGTCTGTAAAGCTGTTGCTCGTATCAGTGATACAGGGTGTGTCCTTCCCTTTCCAGCCCTGGGTATGTGTTCCAATATTCACCATTCTGTGCTTGGGCTAGGGTTCCTGGCCAAAAATACATCTCTTCCATTTCTTCTTTGATCTACACGAGACTGTACTCTAAAAAGGAGAAATGTAATCAGCGTATTTACGGAGTGGCACAAGGAAAGCTCTGTAAGGACTATGGCGCAGAGAAAGAGGCTGGGTGTTAAGTACGTATGCTCTGACCACACCTTCTTGATGCCTTGGTGTTCTGATTTTGCCAGTCACTGGAAAATTACCATAGCTTCAAGCTCCTCTTTCTCACCCTTTCTGTGCATCTCTCTCACCAGCCCTTCCCTACCTTCCACGTGGACAACTCAGTTCAGACATCCCCAGGAAGAATTCCCCATTAAAGAAGCTTCAGAAGGGTCTGGGGGGATGACTCGGTTGGTAAGGTACTTTCCTTGAAAATGTGAGGATTGGTGTGAAAAGCCGGGCAGGCCATGCACGCCCATAATCCCATCTCTAGAGGGCGGAAACAGGAGGGTCTCTGAAGCTCTCCGGCCAGGAAGCCTGGTTAGATCAGCGCACTCTAGGTTTGGTGAGATACCTTGGGTCACACAGCTTCGTTTCATCGGCCGTGGTGAAAGAGAAAGCAGTTCAATGGAGGAAGAGTCTGATTTACAATCACAGATGGCAGGGAGGTCACAGAGGCAGGTACATGAGTGAAGAGGCAGCTCTCATCTCCATCCAGTCAGAAGCAGAGAGAAATGAAAGCCTGCTTCCCCATCTCAACAGGCTTTGTTCAGTATTAAACAGCCGAGGGCCCAGCCCCTGAAACAGAGCTACCCACACTGGGCTGGGTCTTCCTAAATCAATTAATAGTGATGTGAAGATAACACCTCTCTCAAATGTGCCACAGGCCAATCTGATCTGGACAGTTCTTCAGGTGAGGTTCTCCTCTCAAAGAATGTTAAATTTGGGGGACTTGACCTTTAAAACTAACCACAGCCTGTCTCAGAAAAAATAAGGCAGGGAGCCATGGAGGGACACACTCAATGCTTCCCCCTGACCTATTCATGCACACAGGTCTGCACACACACTTTTATACACTGCATATACACACAGAATTATCCACACATACATATCACACACACCACATATGCACACTCACACAACACATACACCAAACATATATGCACACACATACATGTACACATACAAACACAAACCACACACGCACTTGCCTACACAACATGTGCTCCCACACAGACTCACACACATACACAGGCACACAGACCTGTGACCCTCCCCACCCCCATGCTTCACCAGACCCTCTGTGCTGACATCACAGACATTTCTGGTCTCCCTCCTCTCTTCCCCACCTTTGCTTCCTATTGGTCCTAACCTTCTTCTTCATGTCAGTCAGAGCTCAGGGGCCTCTCCTTCACATCCCACCCAGCCTCAGAAGTTGAAGGTCCCCAAGTTCAGTGAATATGGATTTGTACTTGAAGAATGAATGAAACTGAATGGTTGACATGCCCATGTGGGGGCAGAGAAGAGGGAAGGCCCCTACTCTTTTAGCTGAGACTTGAGTTTCAATTCTGCCTCTGTTGGTTCTCGACTGGAGGTCCTGGCCAAAGGGTCATGCTTACTTCATTTGTTATTATTCCTTATGCTGCTGATTCTCCTCAGCCTCCCTCCCTCCCTCCCTCCTTCTCTCCCTTTCGCTGTCTCCCTCCCTCTCTCCTCCTCCCCTTTCCTCCCTCCCTCCTCCTCGTTTCTGTCTCCCTCCCATCTCTCCTGGCTACCCCTCCTCCTCCTTGTTTTTGTGGTTGCTTAAAGCCTTGCACATTCTAGTGCTTCACTGGCCTGTATCACCTTTCATTCTGGGACAGGATTTCTTTAAGTTGACCAGCCTGGTCTTGAACTTTCTCTGTAGTTGAAGATGGCTTTGAACTTGCAATCCTCCTAACTCAGCCTGCACCACCACACCCAGTTACAGTTCTCATCTATAGAACCCCAGACATGTTTTCTCAGAGTCTGAGAGTGCAGTGAAGGAGGCTGTGACAGTCCAGACTCATCCCTGAGCGTCCTTGGAGATGGAACTCTGATGAACCTTGGCTCTGTTGTGGCAGAGGGACCCTCCAGCCAGAGAAGCTGGGCTTAAATTAGCCACTCGACCTTGGTAAAATGATGGATACCACAAAGCTCACTGTCAAAGTGGAGGTCACAGTCCTCTGGCCTGATGGTTTTATGAGAAAGGCTCACCAGGAAAAGGAATATGTGTGCACTGTTTGACTGGTATTAGCTTACATGGTCACCCAGCCAATGTGGGCTGTCATTCCTGCAGGGGTGATGGAGGCTGGAAGCTCCCCCTGTCTGACCTTTAAAGCTCAGGCACACTGTCTCCTCCATCTCTGAAAACCCTGCCTCATCCTCCTGCCTCACCTGGGACAGCAGGGACCATTTGGATCAGCACCAGGCTAGCTTGGTCCTCCTTTCCTTCCTTCCTGGGTTTTTTTCTTTATACACCAATTCTATTCCGGGCTCTCTGCCTGAGCCACGCACTGGGGATTCTTATTTGATACATAGTTTCTTCCCTTTGCGGTTCTGCTCCCTTCCCTGTGTCCCGCCTCCATGCCAGTTCCCAGCAGCTGGCAGGAAGTCTTGCAGAAGGATTTCTTTCTGGTCTTAATGGTCTGGCACCTCCCAAATGAGGACCTTCCTAACCAGAGGATAGAGGCTTCAGATTCATATTCTGGCCACGAAGAGAAGGGGAAGAAGATAAAGGGAGAAAGAAAATACCAGTACATCCCCAGACTCATTCCAGTTTTTCTACAACGAGGAGAGCTTGTCCTTGCAAGCCGCCCGGGAAGCTGATGGAATCCTTAGAGACCTTAGTGAGGATTTGACCGGTTAGCTTTGGATCATGTGGTCTCAGTGCAGTGTGGGCTGTTGTAAGACCTGTACAGTCCTGTCCCCTATTGCTCTGTCACTCAAGTAAGAACACTTGAGTCAACAGAAATGTTAACATCTCAGTGAGGGTGGGGTCCATGTTCATGATAGCTTCAGGGGGAGGCTCAAGAACTCCCTTCTGTCCCCCAAAACCCTGATTAAAGGAAGGTAGCCCTCCGTAGATAACTCTACAAAGACCACAGTGCAGACAGGTAGGAAGCTCTGGGATCACAATTCTAGCTCAAGGAGAGTACTCAGGAGGAGGACATATGGACATGTTATTTTTTAAAAAATGTGTGTGTGTGTGTGTGTATTTTGAGACAGGGTCTCACTATAACACCCTAGTTGGAGTTAGTCTTAAACTCAGGATTTTCATGCTTCTGCCTTCCAAGTGCTTTACTATGCCTGGCTTAGGAAGTGAATTTTATTTGTTTGTTTGTTTATTAGACAAGACCTTAGTAAGTAGACCAGGCTGGCCTTGAACTCATAGAGATCTGCCTGCCTCTGCCTCCTGAGTGCTGGGATTAAAGGCATACATGCTTACATCCAGATTGAGGAAGTGCATTTTAAAAATAAATGTTTATTTATTTATACTTAGAAATAGGACCTCACTATGTAGCCCAGGGTGGGGTTGCGTGCGTGCGTTTACAGTCCTCTTGCCGGACTTCCGAGTGCTGGGTTTCTAGGCATCTGCCCTGTGCTTGCCTTAGGCAGTTTTAAGTCAGTGCTGCAGAAAATTCATGCTGTCACTTTTCATCCCTTACCTCTTCCACAATGACACAACCCTAGAGTTAAGGCTGCAGTTTTGTGAAATAATACAGTAATGCCCACACTGGCCCCCTCTCCGTGGGCACACAACTCTGGGATGTGCCTTTGTAATTTCTATTTAGAGGAAGGATTCATGCTTGCAGACCTGTCTTGATTCTTTGGCCGATGTCATGTGATGGAGGTAGCTTCCTACTGGTCGGGAGCAGTCTCTTGGAATCCTGTCAGGCTTCTGGGGAATGGAAGCCACAGGAAAGGCATCCAGAGTCCCACAGGGAGTTCCAGGCATCCCTGCACCCCCTGACAGGGACCTGCTGAAGGATGGGAAGCCATCAGGCAGAGCACAAAGCTACTGGACTGAGTCCCGCAGAAGCTGCCAACCTACAAAATCTAACACTAAGTAAAGTCTTATTGTTTTAAGCTACTATGGTTTAAGGTGCGGGATTATGACATAGTAAAAATAAGCAATTCCTAAGCAGCTAGGTATGTCCATGTGACTGCCTTTCTATAAAAACCAAACCAAAGCAACACAAGCAGAGAATATGGTCTTTGGAAGTTTCCTTGCAGGAGAAGGAACGGCGTTCTTCCTGTTTTATCCCCACTGACTAGACTAAGGTTGTAGTAGCTGGAGCTCCAGCAGCCTTCCTGGACCATGAGGTGAATGTAGGAGTGGAAGGGTAGCCATGGCAAAACAACAGGGATCTTGTTTCTCTGGAGCCGTGGGGGAGGGGCTTTTCAGGAACATTTCCACTATCTTTACATTTATTAGACAAAAGAGTGGAATAAAATTTAACTTGTGTAGGCATTGTTGTTTCGAGTCCAAAATGATCTACATGTTCAGGAGTTAGCAAAACAGGGATAGTAGGTAGAGGCATTTCTTGTAGAGGGGCACATCAGATGAACTATGTTGTGGAGAGAGAAAACTTGTGGGCACCATTAGGGCCATTGTGAATGAGCCCATATGACTGCCGCAGGGTCAGTCTGAGAAGACTTTGGGCCAAAGTATTATGATTCGCCACTGTATCAGTCACACAAGGCTAGAGTAAAGCTTGGTGACAAGTCTCCCATCAGGTCCTGCCTGCAGCAATTCTTCCTCTTACTCATGGGTCGGCATGTAGCCTGGGGCTCTGCTAGGCTCTGTGGGCTTAACTTGGCTTGATTCCAGGCCACAGGGTGGTCCAATATGCTGTCCACCCTTACTCAATCCGGAACAGTGGTATCTAGGATCTGCTGTTTCTGTGATGGCTGGAGGACAGGCATGGAGACAAGCCAGAGCTCAGAGACACAGGTGAAGCCTCTGGTCCAGCTTCCCTGATAGTGGGAGTCATGTGACAACAGGTGACATCCTTGGGCCTGGTCTGAGCATGTGACCCACTGTGGTGGGGTGAGGGCAAAGGTGCAGGGTGTGAAGGTTTATTGAGACAGACAGACAGAGTCGGGGATAGTGGTGCTGCAGTCTGCTATAATCAGGAAGCAGTGTGTTTCTGAACAGCATTTCCATTTTCTTCCTGTTTTGTTTAAGATTTTATTTAAAAGTTCCAAGTGCACACATGATAAAATTAAAAAACAAAAATAAAAACAAATGATGAAACAGTGTAAATATTGTTGTTTTTTGTTTCTTCCACAGCGCCAAATGTTCCCATTTTCTTCTAAGAGCAGATACATGACTTGATGCTTGCACTTCAGCTCAAGAATACAAAATATTGTCTCATACCTTTTCCTTAGCACCTTCCTTTTTTCTGCTTAGCAGCTTTTGTTAGGAAGGACTGGACGCTGCTGCTTCTTCTGGGACTATCTCAATGGCTGAATTTCCTTCTGTGTGCTATTACTGCCATGGATTGTATCAGGGCAATGTTTAGAGACACTGGATTGATTTTTTTCATATCTGTAGATGAAGTTGTATTAAACCTCCCAGAGTCTTTATCATTATGCCTATGCCAGTATGTTTCAGGAGGTTGAATCCCTAAATTAAAAATAGTTACATCTAGGTATACAGGTCTCACAGGTGGCTATTGGCCTTCTGCATCTGAAGCATTTTATTCATGTGTGTGTGTGTGTGTGTGTGTGTGTGTGAGAGAGAGAGAGAGAGAGAGAAAGAGTGTGTGTGTGTGTGTGTGTGTGTGCGTGTGTGCGCACGCGCGCGCTCTGGAACTCTATCCATCATCTTTGAGGAAGGGTCTCTCATTGACTCAGAGCACATCCCTGTGTCTAGTCTGTCTGGCCACTGAGCCCCAGCACTGGGATTACAGGTGTGTGTTATCACCTCTGGGTTTTTAGATGCATGTTCTGGGGCTCAAACTCAAGTCCCTGTGCTAGTTCAGCAAGCACATTATCAATGGAGCGGACTCCCAAGCCTCACAGGAATCTTTGAGGCTCATCCTTTGAATCTCCACATGTGGTCCCCACTGGCACCACAGAAAGGCCTTTGCAGTCCAAACCACCCATTAATGAGAGTGGAGGAGAATCTGTGGATGCTGGCGTTCACAAATGCTCTTTCAGATCACTGGGCCACAAGTCAGATGATTTACTGCTCCAGGAGATGTCAGTAAAAAATGTGCACAATACCCTTTGATTTGATCTGTTTTCCCTGTAGCACCTAAATATTTAGGGCAAATAGAAAATAGTTCTGATTTACAATCCCTATAAAAAATTTAAACAACCTAATAGGGCATTTGATCATGAAATTGCTTGAAATAATGTTGGCAGTCGTCAGCCATATTTCTTCTAAACGGCCTGAAACTTCCCTGCAAACCCCCAAACATGGATTTTTTTCCTTGCTAATAACAATCTTATTAATAAAAGAATGATTTTCTCCACTGATCCTCGGCAGCTGTGTTCTGGTTGTCTTTGTTCAATAAAGGTGGAGATAATACAGTCGGTAGAAAGAAAGGGCCTGGATTCCCGGGAGAAGTGCTTGGAAATACATCTTTTATTAAATCACATCAGATTGTGTTTTCTTGTTTACTTTCTTTTCTTTCACAAGCCATGGTTGTATCTGCTGCTTTGGGAAATGCTGGGTCACAGTTTTGTTCTGCTTTTCAAAGCCCCCGACTAGGAAGCACGATGCTCTGGAGGTTAAATGCTGAGTGATCAACCAGTGATGAATTTGTGGTAATGAATGGTCACAGTGGGCTTAGCTGACTCTGATTCTCTTCTGTCTCTGAGGTGGCTGACTTCTGAATACAGGCAGACATGCTCAGCGAAGAACAGTAGACACCTACTGCATTCTGCTTAGATAGATACCCGTATTCAACTCATGATTGACTGTCTTTCCATCTGTCTGTCTGTCTTTCTGTCTGTCTGTCCATAAATCATCTGAGTATCTACCTGTCTACTTACCTGTGATGGCTAATCTTGGCTATCAGCTTCACACACCTGGGAAGAGAAAACTTCAATTAAAAACTTGCCTCCATTGGCCTGTGGGCATATCTGTGGGGCATTTTCTTGATTGCTGATTGATGCAGGAGGCCCCAACCTGGGGGTGATATCATCTCTATGTAGGTGGACCTGTGTTGTATAAGAAAGCCAGTTGAACTTGAGCTTGGGCATCAGACAGCAAGCAGTGTTCCTCTATGGTCTCTGCTTCAGTTCATGCTTGAGTTCCTTCCCTGATTTCCCTCAGTGATGGACTTAGAACTAGACCTAGTTCCCGGTGTGACCTAGAAATATAAGTTGAATTAAAACTCTTATACCTCCAAGTGGCTTTTGGTCAGAGTGGTTTAGCAAACCGTGATTCTGTCTACTTGTAATCTCTCTCTCTCTCTCTCTCTCTCTCTCTCTCTCTCTCTCTCTCTCTCTCTCCATCTATCTATCTATCTATCTATCTATCTATCTATCTATCTATCTATCCATCCATCCTTCTATCTATCTATCTATCTATCTATCTATCTATCCATCCATCCTTCTATCTATCTATCTATCTATCTATCTATCTATCTATCTATCTATCTATCTATCAATCATCTATGATGTTGCCCAGGCTAGTCCGGAACTGACAGCCTTCTAAACAGTAGGGGTTCCAGGCACACACCACTGTATCTATGCTCCTTCTTTGAATGACACTATTTTCCTATGAGAACTTACATCTATCTACCCAGTTCCCAGGACAAGTGACCCTACCGGCAGGACTAGGGGAGAGCAAGACCCATATCTTGCCAATCATCAAACGGAGCCAACCAGAGCCAGTGAAAACCATAGACCTTCTACTACAACTATTACAAAAGCAAATTTGTTTCTTTTTATTGCCATTCCTGAAAGAACAAGATCTTGCCTTCCCAGGAATAACACTGGTTGAAGGAAGACAAAATCAAGGAACTAATCTGATGTGGAAAAAGACAGATAACTACTAATGTCTGGCCAAGACTGAGATTGGATCCATCAGCTGTCTTGGGTTCCTACTACTTGCTCCAAAAGAATGCTGAGCATTCATCTTGCAGTAGTGTCACGGTGAAAGCAGCATAGTCAAGATCCGTGACATGACACCAGTCCCTTTCCTAATGGTATCTGTCGATGGTCATCTCTGGGTAAGGGAGTGATTGGGGGCTGAGCAAATACTGTTGTCCAGGGAATCACGGCTCAGCATATCTTTTGTCTTCCCAAGAATTCTCGTTGCCTGATCCCCTGACCCTGTTCTATGTCTACCTTGGGAACTATAGTATACCAGAACTATGCCCTCCCCTCCTCCATTCCACTTCCAGTGGCTAGTCGCTCTTTAGGTATGAGTCATTTATCTGTTTCTGGTCCCAGCCTCTGCTTCCTGATCTCTAAATCTGTCCTGTCAACTTGAGCTGCCCAGACACTGTGTCTGTTTCACTAGGAAGGAGTGCTGTCTCCTCCGTGATGTACCACATAAACTCTGTTTCCCCGTGACACTTAAGTTACATTGACAACTTGATTGGAATGTAAATAAATGTATCGAATTAAAAATAAAAGAGGCACCGAGGACATTAATAATAAATGATTTGGGTTTGAGTGTAAGGATGTCCTAGAGATTTAGCGGAGAAGTGAGTGCTCGTCCTGAATGTGGGGAGCATCATCCTATGGGCTGAGGGTCTACCCTGAGTCAAAGAGAAAGGCAGAGGAGAAGGCAGAGGGGTGCCAGCATTTCCCACAGACCAAAACACTACTCTGCTGTGCCTTCTCTCCTGAAAGGCTGAACTACTTCAAACTATGAGCCAAGATAAACTTTCCCTCCTCTTAGGTGCTTTTTGTCAGGTATTTGGTCATAGCAGTGAGTCATACCATGTCTACTTCCTTCTGTATATGTTTTTGTGTATTTTCTCTGCCTGTCTCTGCCTCTTTGTCTCTGTATCTGTCTCTCTCTGTCTCTGCCTCTGTCTCTCTCTCTCTCTTTTGGTATGTGTTCATGAGTGTATCTTCTAGTGTGGAGGTCAGAGCACAGCCTCAGGTATTGGTCCTCAACTTCATTTTCCTTGAGGTTCTTTCTGTGAGTGCCTCCCATTTTGCCTTAGGACCACCAGGATCACAGACACATACACTGCGGAGTCTGACTTTACAGGGTTCTGGGGATTTGAACTCAAGTCCCCGTTCTTCCACAGTGTGTGCTTTGTGCACTGGATTATCTCCTCAGACCTGACACTAGCACTTTTTATAGACTAGACACAGGGTGCAGTATCTTAATAAGCAGATTAGTTTAAATTATAAAACGAAGAGTGCTGTTATCTCTGTGTGTCAGAGGAGGTTCAGGGAGGCTGGGTGATTCCCTGGTCTCAAGGAAGTGGACAAGAGCAGATGCAGACACCAGCTCCGCCCGACTGGACCTTTGTTCAGCGTGCTGGCCTCTGACACCAGCATTTAGTGTTCTGTACAGCTGCTCTGTGCCTCGCTCACCCGTGAGCTCCCTGGGTTTATGTACTCAGTGGCATCTTTGAATCCCTAGTCCTTATTCAAGAGACTTGCATGAAATAGGCTTCCTACAGAATAAGATGCTTCTTCCCACTTTACACATGAGCAAATCTAGGCTTCAGAATATTAAATAAATTACCATAGGCCAGGAACTAGCATTTGTCATATGTTATCTTGTAACCCTAAAATTTCCTCCTTCAACTGGAATTTAAGAAATTTTCCCCTTTTCTGAGGGGAAAGGGAGGATGGGTGGATTGGGAGGAGACAGGCAAAGAGAGGGAGGGATGGGAAGGAAAGGAAGAAGGGGAAGCTGTATTGGGATGTAAAGTATGTAAATAACTTAATTAGTAAAAAAAAAATCTATTCCAAGTAAAATAAAGAAAAGAAGAAAAAGAAAGCTATTCTATGAGGGAGGGAAATCTTTGGTGTTTGCATTCATTTTTACATATGTAGGGATATGAATCAATTCATGTTACCATAACAAAATACTAGAAGCAATTAATTCTATAAAGATAAAAGGTTTGTTTGTTTACTTAGACCATCTTCAAGTGTAGCTCAGGCCGATCATGAATCTACGATCCCCTGCCCCTACCTTTAAGTTCTAGGGCCACAGGCATGCACTACTACATCCCACAGAGTAAAGCTTTGTTTAGGTCATATTTTTTGAGGTTCAGTCTTCAAGTGCATACTGTACGCTTAGCAAGGGTCATTAGTGGGAAAGTGGTACAGATAGAGATATAGAGAAATACTTACCAGAGCAAAAGGCTCACAGAGGAGGAGCAGAGAAACAGGGTGGGTCATGGGTCTATGGCCCTTCTTAAGGAAATGCCCCCAATAACCTCAGGCTCATCCATAAAACTCCATTTACTTAAGTTCTCCCATGCCTCCCCAAAATGGCACCCTGGGACCAAGCCTAAGACATGGAGTCTATATATGTACGTACTGTGGAGACATCTAACATCTGGACCTCAGAAAATACATGGAAATTTTCTACATTTTTGAAAGAGACAGTATTAGGCTGGCTTACCAAGCAGAAAACAGCATAGACATTTTTATGCCAAAAAGCCTTAACAGCATCTGTATTTGAACTCCTTATAACTTATAAGCAGGCAGAGCGTTGCTTAATGGTGCTGGACAAAGCTCTTATGGAAACAAGTCCACCGGGGAAATCATTTATGGAAAATGAAATGATTGTTTTAGAAATCTGAGCTGTAAATGTTCATTTCTTAGTCTTTGGTGCCTTGAGACCTTGGGCGCATAAATTACAGAATCCTGGTGACTTTGCCCAGCATATGGACTATGTTGGGAAGCTCAGGAACTCTCTGTGGAGAGAGAGAATGAGTGAGGATGTCTCCACAGCAGCTACAGCACTGCGTGGGTGGGACTGACACCTCAAAAGGGCACACTTAGGAGAAACATCTCCCAAGGCGTAAAACGCAGCCTGGGTTCCCACACACATCTCCTTAGTTGAAAGCACTGACATTCTGTTGAGTTAATGGTGAGCTTCCTAATCACCGTGCCTTCTAACACCAAGACTGGGAGAAAAGAACAAGAAGCAATCCGCAGGCCTCAGGGTCCCCAGGGTCCCCAGGATGACTTTTGAACCAAGTCAAAACAACTGCAGTGCTGCTGGCTGCTGGCACCTAAGTCAGTTTAATAAGTTTCCTGAAAGATAAGAGAAAATGCCAACTTAAAATAGTGCTACAATTTCAAGAGATCCCTTTGAAAGAGGTGAATACACTGGAATCACCCTGATGTTCTCATAGAAACATCTAGATAAGTTATCAAAATTCCTTGCTATGGATCCAAGACTGCATGAGCTTTATCCTTTCACACTTCCTTCCTTCCATTCATGCATCCATCCATGCACCCATTCATGCATCCATCCATGCATGCATCCATGCATTCATCCATGCATCCACACATCCATGCATGCATGCATCTATCCCTGTATCTATTATCTACCTACACACCCATCATTTATCCATCTCCCAACCTATCTACCCACCCACCCACCATTTACTCACCTAGACATGCATTTATTTGTCTATCCACCCACCAATCCACCTATCCATCCGTCACTCATCCACCTACCTATTTGTCTTCTATCAATCCATCTGTTATCTCCCACCCATATATTTATTTATTCACTAATATACACAACTACTCATTGATCTATTACTCTACCCACCCATCAACCCATCCACCAAACATCCATTCACTTATCCACCTACCCACTTGTCATCTATCCTTCCATTATTTCCCCACCCAAATATTTATTTATTCACCCATCTATACAGCTACTCATTGACCTATTCCTCTACCCACTCACCTATCCATCAGCAACATTATTTATGTATCTATTTACCTTTACACTATCCATTCATTCTTCTATCTACCCATTGAATCATTGTCTACTTATGCATACATCCATCCACACAACCCATCCATTCATCCATCTGTCTGTCCATATTGTATCCACACACTTCTCCACCTTTATTCCCATCCATCTATTCATCTTCACTTCCATCTTTTCACATACCCACCTGCCCCATCCACTCAAGCATAGATAATGCACATGAGCTACCAGTACTTGGTTCTCAGGAAATTCCAAGACTTCATTTTTTATTATAATATAATTTTAGAAAGCAAATTTGCTCTTGAAGTTTTGTTACAGTGGAAAAAAATGTAGCATTGAGTTTATATAGAGATTTTGACTGTTATGTAACTGTACACTTGCCATTGAAAATTGTATGAAACATATTTGGGAAAAGATAGTTTAAGGTACAAGCTGCGGCATCATGTGAAATGATGGGCTGCGAGAAACAGTTTTTGTTTAGGTTTTGTTTTTCATTAGAAGCTGTGAAATTGTTGGGCTCAAGTGGTTATTTTGCTTGGTCAGGTGTTGCTATCCAGCTAAAAATAAGTCTGTATTGGTGAACATCTTAGATTCTAAGAAAACTCGGATGTGAGTGAAAGAATTGAATGTCTGCACTTTGTTTGTTCTTCCACAGAGGTTGTAAAGCCTGCTGGTAAGAGTACAGCCTGCAGAATTACACAACCCCAGTTCCAATTCCTCACCTGTAGCTAACTTGCTCAGTGTCCTGGGGGAAGGTTTCTTTTGTTCTGTGATGATTAGCTTTAAATGTCAACTTACCACAAATTAGACTTGCCTGGGAAGAGAGTCTAAACTAAGTGACCTTTTCCATCAGGTTGTTTTATAGGCTTGTCAGTAGATTATCTTGATGGCTAATTGAGGAAGGGCAGCATAGTCCACTATGAGGGGCTCTATTCCCTACACAGGGGGTCTTGAATTTCACTATTCAGGTGAAAACCAGCAATAAGCAAGGACAGGCATTTATTCTTTCTCTTCCCTGGCTGTGGATATGATGTTATTGGTTGCTTAAACTCTTGGCACTACTTTCCCTCAATGATAGACCAGGACCTGAAATTGTGGCCAAATAATCACAATCCTCCTTGTGCTGCTTTCTTTCTTTTCTTTTTTTCTTTTTTTTAATCCAGGTGTTTTGTTGCAGCGACAGAAAGAAAACTAGAATACCTTCTATGAGACTTAGTTTTCAAAATTGCAAAGTGCCCCACAATGCCACAATGAAAATTAAATGTGATACTATACATGAGCCACTTTCCCTGCTTTTTGATGTGTAAACTCAGTTGCTATTTCAGGGGTAAGAGATAGATGAACTGATGTTACTTCACTCACTGATCAGAGAGGGGTCCTCACATTTTTGTTATGTTTTTTCTTCTGTCCCCATGTCCTCTAACTTTATTATCATTCTAACACATACAATGTACCATCTCTCATTTTCTCTTTCATGCTTATTTAGATATATGTAAATATTGATAAAATATGCACTTATTTTCTTTTTATTAATTTACATAAATGGTTTGAAGCAAAAAGGAACCCTCCATTTTCCCTACTCAACTTATTCTAGAATCTTCTTGTGTTGCTGTCTGTAAATTCAAATCATTAAATTCTAACAGTGACTCAGAAGTTACCATGTACAGGGATCACCATTTGCTTATCTGTTTCCATAGTTATGATCTTATGGGGACATCAGTCTTTGCTGTCACATGCCAGACATTGCTGGATAGCCTTATTCATAAATGTGCAGGATGGTTTTGCAGGGATTTTTCTGGGTAAATAAGTAGCTATTTGCACCGGGGATGGAGAGCTTGTGTCTTGGACCTGTTGGGCTGAGTCTTTTGGCACTTGTTTCTGACTTTATATTATTTTGCAGATCTGCTATGTTCCATGGTCAATCTGCTCTGAGTGTGAGCAAGGTTGGGCATCTCTACCCATTAGGGGTTCGTCATCCATTCATTTTCTTCTGAAAGGCTTTGTCCATTTGCTTCTCCATTGGTTTTCTGAGTATTTCTTGCTCTTTTGCAGGGATTTCTCTGGATTGGAAACCAAGCCAAGTCTTAGATGCTGCATGAAACCCATCACTAGTTACTAATGCCTTCCATGTGTAGCTGAAGTTCCTCTCTGAGCAGAAACCCTGATTTAATATTGACTAGCACTTCCCGTTTCCTATTTTTGGCTTGTTCTTTTTAGATCTTGCGTTAGGAACCTGTCCCTGTTCATTCTTTCTTTTTTTTCTCCTTTCTTCCTTCTGTGTTTGTTATCTGCATCTGCAGTTTTCAGATGAGGACACTGAGGCTCAAGGGTAAATACTGTGCTGGAGTTTTGAGTAGGTTGATAATAAATCAGGTGTAATAAGAACTCAGTTCTGTCACTCCAGAACTAGCCGCTGAGAATGACCTTGAACCACTTAATCCCCCCCAGCCTCCACTTCTACCTTCTGAGTGCTGGGATGACAGGGATGGGTTATCATATCTACTTGATGCAGTGCTGGGGATTGAACCCAGGAATCCCTGCATGCTAAGCAAGCACTCTACTAACCACACCACATCCTCACTACAAGGTTTTAGGTCTTTTGACTACTCTTCTAGTACACTTAAGAATATTCTCAATCACCTCTGGGTTGGGAGAGCCTTAGGGGTGGAAGCTACGCCTTGTGTAGCTTGGAACCATAGTGTCTAGCCAATAAGTATCACAAGAATGAACATACAAATACATTTTGTTGTCATAAATTGAAAGTGGCTCTCATGGACAGACAGGGGACATGATAACTCCTTTTAAAGTGTTTTGACAGCAGCCAGCAAAAGTGTCCCATGACAAACGCCATCATTCTGGGTGTGATTTTACACCCGTTTGTCACAAAGGTGGCAGGTAATGATGCTTCTGCAAAGGGCATTTTGCCTCATGAATTCTCCTAAACCTACAGGAGGAAAGAACTGAGCAGGGAAGTTCCCTAGCTCCTTTGCACTTCTGTGACCTTCCAGACACCTTTTCGATGAATATCAGTTCCTGCTTGAAAGTGTACCTCAGGCTTTTGTGTCTATCCTTTCAACACCAGTTAGTTTCCTGAGTATAAATAGCATATGATAATTCATTCTATTATTTTTAGTTTTTGAAAACTTATTTTTTCAAAAAACTTAAAAATAGAACTACCATATAACTGATGCAAAACTTCTGAGTAGCTACCCAAAGCGACTTAAGTCACCCTGTCATGGGGGCACTGGCACATAGAGTTTACTGAGGTTCTTTTCATAGTGAACAGGTGGGAATCACCATAACGCCTGTCAAGAGATGACTGGGCAAAGAAAAGGTGGTGCATATACATAGTGGAGTATTATTCAGCCACAAAGAAGGATAAAATATGTGATTGGCAGGAAAAGAGACGGAAGGTGGGGTCATCCTGCTGAGGAAAGTAAGGCAGGCTTGGAATCTCACCCTCTCTCTCACTTGTAGAGCCAAGATTAAAAATAGTAAAGAAAAGTAGAAGAGTGAATGTTTACAAGAAAGAGAGGTGTGGGGAAAATGATCAAATACGCAGTGGATATGTCATGATGTAACCCATTATTTTATACAGACAATATGCAATCTCAATTAAATAACAACAGCAGCAGCAGCAACAACAACAACAGCAACAACAGCAATGACAACAACAACAACAACAACAACAACAACACACACACACACACACACACATCCTAGAGTCTTCTGGGAATTATGTTGTTGATGATAAGACTGACCATCCTTCTACCATCAATGTCCTCCAGTTAGCTCAGAGGAACAGATGGCCGTGTGTCTGCAATACCTGCATGCTACGAGAGCTTTAGGAGGCTGTGGAGAATCTGCATGCTTGGTCTTTGCTTGAGTTCAGACCTTGGCTCCATCAGGTCTTAGCTGTTAGACAGGGAGATATTAGAGATTACTGTAATCTCTAGAGGCAGCCCATAGTCCATCTGGGCTTCATTCAGTCAAGGGAGCCCAGTCAGGGAAGCCCAGGCATTAGGAAGCTGGGAGCCATGCATGGTATGTCAATGACCCATAAAAGGTCACTGGGGAGGGGGCGTCTCACTTCAGCCCTTCTCTCCTTTCTTGTCAGAGGGGAGGCATGGAACACCTCCAGGCCCTTCTGCATCTCTCCTTTAATAAACTATCTCATTTCCTATCTACTCTGTCGGGACAATGTTCCTGAGACCAGGGCAAGATGGAAAATTCCCTTTTCTTAGCAGGTCTTCTTCCTCTTTGCCTAATCTGGTGAGCCTGAACCCCATGTCTTGAAGAATATTTCATAATCATTGGCAAAAGTACAGGTTCAACTTCCTGGAATGTCTCTCCAGGTATCCCCAAAACCTTAAGCCTCAGCCAATGAAACTTCACACTAAGAAGAAACCCTCCCCACTCTCCAGGGTTCCTATTTATAGCCCTGGATTCATCCCGAACAAAGCATGTGAACACAAGTTGTTTCACTGAATGCCATCTGAGAGAGCTGTTTCATTAAATGTCATCTAAAAGAGCTGCGATGCTGAAATCTTCGGAGAAGACCTCCTCCCTCCAGCACTGACTGCTGGACCAGACCAGATTCCCCTGATCCATCCGTTCTGGACTTTGCTCCACCCTTCCCCATGTGGTGTGCAGCAGTGCCTGGACACGCTACAGGAAGAAGTGGGAAAACCAGAACCACCTCTCTGTATAATTCATTGCTTTGCCTAAAAAAAGAAATGAGGTCTAATTGAGGATCTGTGTTTGTCCCAGGCTACAGTGGCTGCTGGGTTAGGACACTCACACTCATCTTACACACACACACACACACACACACACACACACACACGCACGCACGCACACGCACACGCACACGCACACGCACACGCACACGCACACACACACACACAGCCCACCGGACCCTGACTGGCACACCTAGCACGTTCTTCCAGCTGCAGCTGTAGTTACTTTTTTATGCAGCTTTCTAATTCAGATTTGGGAAGGAAGGGGGTGTGTGCTGTGCTCCAGGACAAGTTGGAGGCAGAACTCAGGCAGCTCCCCTTCCTCTGCCTCAGTACCCTCCTCTCTCTTTGCCTCTATGGTCCCTGCTGGGTCCCACCAGCCCTATAATGCATTCTGCGTTGCAGTGTTAGCTGAGCTGTTAGCTGGTGTTTAAGGCAAAGCCCTTCCTAGGTGCACCTGCATTTTAGAGGGCAGATTGATTCTTCTCTGAGAGCAACTGGAGCACTGTTCTCAAGGTTCCCTCTTGAGAAGTTACTTATCCTGGTCAGGTCTCAAGGAAAGGCCTTTTCTGGCTGGAGGGCCAAACAATGCTTTCTACTGAGATGTGTGGTTGCCATGGTAGGGAAGATGAGAAAGCCAAGGGCATGCCCTAATGGGATTAAAATACCAAGATACCGGGATATGTGTATAATAAATTTGGTTAGTTTCATTTTTATTTTGTTCGTGTGGACCATGCATGTGTGATCTTGTGTTTCTGGATGCTAGAAGCTGAGGTTGAGTGTCTTCCTCAATCACTCTCCACCTTATTCTTTGGTCTCTCTTTGAGCCTGGGGCTCATTATTTTAGCCAGACTGGTTGGCCAGGGAACTCCCAGGATCCACATCCCTCTACTCACTCGGTTCTGGGATTACAACAGTGTGCCACCCCACTCTGAATCCAGGTCCTCACACATGCATGGCAGGTGCATTGCTAACTGAACCATTTATTTAGTACCAGCCAGTGCCATCTCGTATTACCCTGATGGCTCACACTGCGCACTGGGCACTATTTCCCTGGGCAGCAGCTCACTCTGAAGCCCAAGCTAATTAGCATATGACAATTCTCCTGCCTCAACCTTCTGAGTGCTGGGATTGCAGGTGTGTGCCACCACATCCTACTCTTGCCCATTACTTAATTCTGTTTTCACAGTAGTCCTGAGAGTTTCATGATTTTCTCCCCAGTTGGGATAGGACGCCAGGGTCACAGTGGGCAGTAGGTGTTTGTCACTCTTTCCCCTCCAACATCATCCATTACCTTCTCTCCTTATCAATGGAACTCAGCGGGGAGACGTCTCATGGCTCCTGTGCCCAACCCAGCCAGAATGAGTATTCATTTCTCTACTTACTGTTATGGACCCAAGGCATGATTATTTTTCAAGATTTATTTTATTTTTTAGTTATGTGTATATGTATCCAGGGAAGGGGTAGAGCATGTATATGTGGATACAGTGTCCACAGGTGTCTGAAGAAGTTATCGGATCCTTTGGAGAACTAGAGTTGTGAGCTGCTGAAGGCAAGTGCTGGGACCTGTACTTGGGTCTCTGGGAAGAGCAGAAAGTGCTTTTAGCCACTAAGCCATCTGTCCAGACCCACAGATTGACATTTAAGACAAAGGGTGTGGTGGTTTCAATGGGAACGGCCCCTCTAAGCTCATATGTTTGGACTCTTGGTCCACGGTGGGTAGAACTGCTTGGGAAGGATTAGGTGGGTCGGCCCTACTGGAGGAGGAGGGCTGCTAGGGACGCACCTCAGTGCTACTCCATGCCTTGAGTTCCCCACCCCTCTGTCCTCCTTGTAAATCAGGAAGTGAGCTCTCAGCTGCTGCTCCAGCACCTTGCCTACCTGCCTGTTGCTGTGCTTCCCACCTTGGCGCTGATAAAACTCTCATCCCTCTGGAACTGCAAATCTCAGATAATCCCTTCCTTCTATAAGCTGCCTTGGTCATGGTGGTTTATCACAACAATGAAAAAGAAACTTAGACGAAAGGGAAACAGACTTGGGGCTTCTCCTAGAGCCTCAGGAATGTGTGACCTTTTCTTGAGTCGCTTTGGTGTTAGCAGGTAAGACAAAGGAGGCAGGGCAAGCAGTTTTTTTCTCCTTTCTAGAAATAAAACTAACACCAAGGATGGAAAGGTAGAAAGAGAGAAGGGTTCTGGTGGCATCTGAGCTGCAAGTTCCAGCCACAAATGTATTATTTTAGTTTGAGAACCAACAAATGCCTTCCTCTGTCCTTCCTCCCTGCCCTGGCTCCCTCCTTCTCCTCTCTCATGTGTGTGTGAGTGTGTGTGTGCATGTGTGTTTGCACGTGTGTGCATGTGTATGCATGTGTGTGTGTGTGTGCGTGTGTGCGCGCATGCATGTGTGTGTGTCTGTGTGTGTTTGCACATGTTTGCATGTGTGTGCATGTGTGTGTGTGTGTGTGTGTGTGTGTATGTGTGTGTGTGTGTGCAGGTGCATGCTTTCATGTGGAGGACAACATCCTTATCTGTCATTTCCCAGGTTCCACCTCTTACTCATTTTCTTTGAGACAAGGTCTCTCCTTGACCCGAACCTGACACGAAGGCCATGTTGACCAGCTGCCCAGATCTCCAGGAATCTGCGCACCTTGTTGGCAGTTGGGGTCACTAGCACCTGCCTGTTCACCCAGCTCCTATTCATGTGGTTTAGGGACTGAACAAAGGTCCCGAGCTTGCAGTGCAGGCACGGAGCCCTCTCCCCAGGTCCTACCCTGGCTTTTGAACCTGGGTTTCTGCGTTTTGCAACTGAGGGGAGGGCTGTGGAGGGCAGGCATCTCTCAAGCTTGAGACAGTTCCCTACTTCCACAGTGGTGGCATCTGGAAGGGCTCCTCTGGGGACAGTGAGATTTGCATGCTTTCATGGGGGCAGGGCCCAAAGATGGGAGCAGGACTGTTCCAGAAAGCAGAAGGGTAACTTTTTCCCTCTTAACACATGTAGACTGAGTAAGCCAGGAAGCGTGCTGTCACCAGGACCCTGCTCTGCATTCCTTGATCTTAGATTGTCAGCATCTAGAAATATGAGAAATGAATGTCTTCATGCCATGTCATGTCCACGTGGCAGCACCTGCCCCAGCAGGTGTGAGATCATGTTTTCAGTCAGTCTTTCTGTCCTGGGGGCACTGCAATCCCAAGCAGCCTGGTCTTGCCCAGAGAAAATAATAAAACTCAGAAAAGCCTGGCTTTATTTCTGTCTGAAAGGCCACACAGAGGACCCCAGAAGTAGCTCTTTTTGCAGAATAATGGAGCGATGAATTAGCTCCTTACAACCCAAGAGCCTGGTGGATTATCTTTCTGTGATTCTTCCACAAAAGGAAGAGTCTTTATCCTTGCAGACATCCTTCCAAAGTGGGATAAAAGCAGGCACGAAGCCCCACTGTCAAGTGACAGCAGTTTTTGTTGTTGTTATGTTGGAGTTGTCATTCAGGCATCAAAGACTAGGGACTTAGAGTCATGGTGGCCCTACTGGGGCTCTTTGTAGTGTTCTCTGTTTCTCTTTTGTTTGCATGGTGAGATGTATTGGCAAGAGGCTCATACCACTGGAGCTCAGTAACATGACTTGGGACCACTCTGTTCTGATGAACTCCTTCCATGGTCCAAATAAACAACACTATAAATGCCAACATAGAAAACCTTTTATTTTATTTTATTTTGCGAAGGACCTCCTGCATAAAAGCTTTATTTCCCATTATAAAGTGTTTGAAGTGAGATCCAAATTTGATTCTGCAAGTCACACGTGGAGAGGTCCAGCATATTCTGAACTCTGTTGTGACTGTGGTGGGAGATGCAGGAGGCACCGTGTGCCAACTGTGGCAGGCACTGTAGACCTTTGGCTCCAGGTCTTTCAACTTTGACCACCCATGGAAATCATCTGAGAAACTTTTAAAATGCCAGCACTTGGGTTTGACTGGAGAGAATTGGATTTGGTGGCTTCTGGGGTGTGGGCACTCATGTTCTTACTTAGTATGCACAAGGTCCTGGGCTCAACTCCCAGCATGGAGAGAAAAGGAGAAGGTAGAAATGGAGGAGGAGGGGGAGGAGTAGGAGCAGATACTAAGCACCTTGGCACACTATGTTGTGGATTTGGTTTATTGTTTATATTATGTTAATTGGGTTCCCAAATTATGGTTGTTTTTTGATATAAGGTCTCTTGTTGGCTTGAGCTTGCCCACTAGGCAAGGCTGGCTGGTCAGGCTCAGAGATCTGCCAGTTTCTGCTTCCCCCAAGTCCTCAGTTCTGGGATTTACCAACTCTACCTTTTAAAACTATCTCCTGGGCTGGAGAGATGGCTCAGCCTGTGAGCTAGGCTCACAACCAAAAACAGAAAAAATGGCTTCTGAGTGTTGAACTCAGGTCCTCATGCTTACAAAGCAAGCACTTACTGAGCAACCCAGCCTCATCTAATTTGCTCTAACAGTAGAAAGTGGGGTTATCCAACCTTAAATGACCAAAAGTATAAAGAAATGCTATCCATACAGTGAAGATAAATATTTTAACTGTATGATCTTAAACAAGTTATCTGACCTCTCAACATCTTGTCAATTTTTAGTCACAAAATTTTCATGAAGGGATTACTGTCCTCAGGGTTGTGTCACGAATTACTAAAGGAACCTAGTGTGCCAGGCCCAGAATGAGCACTTAATAATCAGCTACTATTATTACGATTGTTTTTGGTTTTCAGAACTCACTAATGGCAGATGATAGTTTTAGATTAATTAATTATTTTTAGGTTATTTACATATAATCTATCTAACTCTAAATCAATAATCTAAAACAACTTAGATTATTGTTTTAGATTAATTAACTTTTATTATATTTCTTTCTTTATTTATTTGTGCCTGTCAGAGGACCACTTGTGGGAGATGGTTTTCTCCTACCATGATGTATATTTTAGGGTTCAAATGTAGGTAGGGTTGGTACCAAGCACCTTTACCTACTTAGCCATTTAAGAAGAGGAATCACTCGTTTGTGCAACCAAATCCATGGAGGTCTCTGGCTTCAGGGCCACCTGTTCTCATGCCTTCACGTCATGCCTTGACATTCTCCTCCCTTAGCCCTCCTCTGTCACCTCCAGGGACTAGGGCAACTTTCTGCCGAAGAAGAGGCATTGCTTCAGATCAGCCTGGTTCACATCTTGTGACCCAAGAGGGAAGAAAGGGATCTTTCTCACCAGCTTCAGTTGGAAAACATCCCAAAGGCCTCACTTGTCCTTACTTGGGTGATGGGCTCCTGACAGGTCTGAACACTGGGGCTAAGAGGTGGATACACTGCTAGAAACGTATGTATGGAACAAGATCCAGAAAAGACAGAAATAACTGCCTTTCCAATGTCAGAAGCTCCAAACACAGCGACTGGATTAATCTTGTGAACATCTCTGGCTTCTCTATGGGCAGGCATGGTTCCAGATACCGCATTATGGGCTGGGGAATGTGCATCCTGCTCTAAAATAAACATCAAGGCGTATGTCCTACAGCAAACCGCACTGCTTTATGGTGTTCCGGTCAGGCACAGTAGACTTCACCCCTTTGAGCATCTGTAATATTTCATGTCTTTTGTGCTATCATAAAGGGCAGTAATTTGCAAGTGTTGGGCTCACAGCTCTGCTCTGTCATGCACTCATAACACATGGAGTCACATGGCTATCACTACTGTCAAGACCTAGAATGTTCCACTCATCCCCAAGTAGCCCTGTGTCTTTACAACCAGTGATCTCGTTCCGCCTTTGGAGCATTTCCCTGTTGCCATTTTGACTGTACCATGCAGCAGGCGTCCATTTTTTTCACTTAATATTTGAGATTCTTACAACTTGTTACCTGCATCTATGGTTTTCTCCTTGTATTAGCCAGGAAAGGCATGTCATATGGTTGTGGCAGGAGGTGGAGGGGGGGTTGTCATTGTGAAAAGCACTGGAGAGAAACAATGTTTGGAGAGAGATGTTTTTTTGTTCAAGGTTTCAGTCCGTGTGGTTCCTTGGTTCTGCGCTTCTGGGCCTGTGGTAAGGCAGAGCGTCCTGGTGGAAATGGCATGGTAGAGTGGATCACCTCATGGGGAGCTGGCAGCAAATAGTGAGACAGGAAGGGCCTCTTCCTCCCCTTTTCCTCTGTTTCTACTCCTCACCCTCCTCCTCCATTTCTTCCTTCTCCTTTTTTTCCATGCTGGGAGTTGAACCTAGGGCCTTGTGCATACTACGCAAGTGTTTACCACTGAGCTGCATCTACAGTCTTATTATTTATTATCTTAAGTATTCTTTATACATGTGGCTATGTTACAATGTCAACTATGTACAAGACTGCAGGAATTTCCTTCCATTTAAACATTGTTTATAATATTAGGTTTCACTTAGGTCTGTGGTCCATGTTGAGGTAATTGCTGCAGATCATACTGAGTATGGATTGGCTTTTTCTATTTGGTTATGGGACACGAAGTATTTATTTGAGTGTTACTGAATTGCTTTTGCAGCTTTGTGAAGTGTGAGCTGCAGCATTGGCGTGGACCTTTCTGGACACCATTTCATTGACCTTTGTGTTTATCTTTCCCCGATACCACAGGGTCTTGACCTTGTAGGTTTGTGACAGACCTCCGTCTCTGGCCGTGTGAGTTTCCCAATGTTGACATCTTTTTTTTTCCCCCAACACTGCTTTGGTTATCCTTGATCCTTTGCCTTTCTACAGAAGAACTTGGAGAGTTTGAATGGAATTGTGTTGAGTTCATATTTAGGAAGAACTGATAGTTTAAGATTATTGAGTATTCCATGAATATCATTTATGTCCTACACACTCAATGCCTTTTATCAGGATTATTTATAGTTGTCAACATGATGTGTCCCCCAGAGGCTCAGGTATTTGAACACGTGGTCCCTGGCTGCTGGTGCTGTCTGGGGGAGTTATAGGACTGTTTTGAGGTGTGGCCTTGCTAGAGGAAGTGTATCAGTGTACGGCTTTGGGTGTTTGTGACCTCACTCCACTTCCAGTTTACTTTCTTTTTTTTTTTTTATTCAATATAATTTATTTAAATTTCAAATGATTTCCCTTTTCTAGCCCCCCCCACTCCCCGAAAGTCCCGTAAGCCCCCTTCTCTTCCCCTGTCCTCCCACCCACCCCTTCCCACTTCCCCGTTCTGGTTTTGCCGAATACTGTTTCACTGAGTCTTTCCAGAACCAGGGGCCACTCCTCCTTTCTTCTTGTACCTCATTTGATGTGTGGATTATGTTTTGGGTATTCCAGTTTTCTAGGTTAATATCCACTTATTAGTGAGTGCATACCATGATTCACCTTCTGAGTCTGGGTTACCTCACTTAGTATGATATTCTCTAGCTCCATCCATTTGCCTAAGAATTTCATGAATTCATTGTTTCTAATGGCTGAATAGTACTCCATTGTGTAGATATACCACATTTTTTGCATCCACTCTTCTGTTGAGGGATACCTGGGTTCTTTCCAGCATCTGGCAATTATAAATAGGGCTGCTATGAACATAGTAGAACATGTATCCTTATTACATGGTGGGGAGTCTTCTGGGTATATGCCCAGGAGTGGTATAGCAGGATCTTCTGGAAGTGAGGTGCCCAGTTTTCGGAGGAACCGCCAGGCTGCTTTCCAGAGTGGTTGTACCAATTTGCAACCCCACCAGCAGTGGAGGAGTGTTTCTCTTTCTCCACACCCTCTCCAACACCTGCTGTCTCCTGAATTTTTAATCTTAGCCATTCTGACTGGTGTAAGATGAAATCTTAGGGTTGTTTTGATTTGCATTTCCCTAATGACTAATGAAGTTGAGCATTTTTTAAGATGCTTCTCCGCCATCTGAAGTTCTTCAGGTGAGAATTCTTTGTTTAACTCTGTACCCCATTTTTTAATAGGGTTGTTTGGTTTTCTGGAGTCTAACTTCTTGAGTTCTTTGTATATATTGGATATTAGCCCTCTATCTGATGTAGGATTGGTGAAGATCTTTTCCCAATTTGTTGGTTGCCGATTTGTCCTCTTGATGGTGTCCTTTGCCTTACAGAAACTTTGTAATTTTATGAGGTCCCATTTGTCAATTCTTGCTCTTAGAGCATACGCTATTGGTGTTCTGTTCAGAAACTTTCTCCCTGTACCGATGTCCTCAAGGGTCTTCCCCAGTTTCTTTTCTATTAGCTTCAGAGTGTCTGGCTTTATGTGGAGGTCCTTGATCCATTTGGATTTGAGCTTAGAACAAGGAGACAAGGATGGATCAATTCGCATTCTTCTGCATGCTGACCTCCAGTTGAACCAGCACCATTTGTTGAAAAGGCTATCTTTTTTCCATTGGATGTTTTCAGCCTCTTTGTCGAGGATCAAGTGGCCATAGGTGTGTGGGTTCATTTCTGGATCTTCAATCCTGTTCCATTGATCCTCCTGCCTGTCACTGTACCAATACCATGCAGTTTTTAACACTATTGCTCTGTAGTCCAGTTTACTTTCTGTTTTCTCTGTGGCCTCTCAGCTTCCTGCTTTTGCTACCTGCCACCATGACTCCTCCCCCAGCTGCCACCAGGACTCCTCCCCCACCTGCCACCCATCTGCCAGGAGGACTCCTTCTCTACTGCTGAAACTCTTTGAAGCTATTAGCCTTAAGCCAAAGTAAACCCATTAGTGGTGCCTTATCAGAAACAAAAGCAACTAATAGACATACAGATCAATTTTATATGTCTATAATTTTTATCGGTGTTTATTCATTGTGCTGAGTGATGGGTTTCACAATACTTTTGGTTGAATATATCATGCCACTTTGATCATTTTCATGCCCCATTACTCTCTTCTGTCCATCACTCTGGTCCCCTTCTTCTTCCTAAATGGACTCCCTTACACACTCATGTTTTTATATATGTATATATTTCTAGGTTCTATATATGAAAGAAAGCACACCATACAGATGCAACACCTTTTTTCCCCCTGCTCTTGTAAATGTGTGTGAAACTTGACATCAGGAATTGAAAACCTCCCAGTATGGTTCTTCTCTGTCAAAGTTGTTTCGACTTATTATTAATTATGGTCCTGTGTGTGTGTGTATGTGTGTGTGTATGAGTGTGTGTGTGTGTATCATCTTTCTAAGATTCTGATAGGAATGGCACTTCTATAGACTGTCTCAGAAAGCAGTTCTATGTTAACAATACTTTTTAACTGTTACCATAGAACATTTGTCATCTATCTAGACTCCTTTGCACGATCATGAGCCATTGTTATGGTTTCCATATAGAGTTTTGCATTTTTGCTAAATTATTACTGAGTGCCAAAGGACATGACATCAGTCTGTCAGACATTGTACCCTCGTGTCCATTATTGTGTTATAGCATTATCGGTGGTAGTCACAGAAGGAAATCAACCTAAATACCTGTCGATGCATTCAGGCATAAAGAAAGTATAATCCTCACACATATAGATATAAGCATAAGCAAGAGAATGCCTGTCAATCTTACAAAGGATGGTTGTGACAATGTTGCTGGTGACAATGTAGATCAGTCTGGTAGAGATGATGTGGAGAAATAAGACAAGCCTAGAGGGACGAGTGCCCGGACATATTGCTGCCACGTGAGATGCGAGCCAGTGGAACTTACAGAAGCAGAGAGCAGAGTGAGGCTGCCAGGGCTCGCTGACCAGTTCCAGAGGAGGAACAAAAAAAAAATGCAGAGTTCAGTCTGGTGGCCAGTATTCTCGGAAATAGGTAAGAGAGTAGATGCTCGCTCACTAGTCTCAGCCCAGAAATGTTACGATTCAAGGTGACCGTATCTAGCCATTCCACAGGATACAGATACGTTGAAACATTGCATATACACACCAAATACTTACGTTATTTGCTGGTTACATGAGTTAAAGCAGGCGTGTCTGGTATTATTTTGTTGACCTTCATGAGGAAATCTGTAAGCGACAAGGAGACAAAACAGAGCAGAGGATTGCCCATTACTGGTGATGAGTGAGCCCAGGGTCCGAGAATATTCCCATTTCAGAGGCCGCGTGCAGAAGGACATTTCTTCTGAGCAAGGAGTTCTCTGGATGAAGACAGCCCATGGGGAACTGAGAGCTTGTGATACCTGCTAAGTGGCTGAGCCTGGAGTCCACTGTCACTGTCGTGCTCCAGATCTACTCTGCGGAATCCCATTGCAGACTTGAATTTTGGGGAGACACGTCCTTTGTCATGTCTCTAATTCGGAAAAGAACAAGCTTTTTCCTGTTCTCTGCCATTTCCTGCCATGCGTAATATGGTAAATTAATTAGTGGATCTGGAGGCATTTTGCTAATACAATTTCTCTTTTGCTTGAGGTGAATTATGTTCATGCTTCAGTCACTCGAATATTACTCCTCCATGTTTGACGGAATTATGTTATCAGGTGACGATTCTATTGCACACTATCTGATTCTAATTAAACCAGAAAGTAGCAAATTGCTCCACAGTCGGCGCTGCCCACCCCTTGCTGCTCCATCCGGCTTTTAAAGCTTTCTGAGCTGAGCCTGGGCTGTTCTCGGACACCTACATGGTCTTATTCTTCTCTGGATACAAGGGCTGCTTGACTGGAGATGGAATTTGTGTAAACCGAGTCTTGGAAGATGGAAAAGCTGGTGTTTATTTCCGCTGTCATCAAAAGGGAAAATGTATTGTTTTGTCAAGATTGTTTAGATAATTAAAAAATATGGTCCTTAATCTGAGAGAAGAAAAAAGTACAGTTGTAAAGAGAACAGTAGGAGGTGAGGCAGTGTGCAAGTTAGGACCCCAGGTACTTGGGGAACCCCAAGACCTGAGTTCATCTTCTACTCTGCTTTCACACCCCCCTACCCCCTACCCCCGAGGACCTGTGCTGTCTCACACAGTGCTAAGTGCTTCATGGACCGGAGGCTCAGAGGGGTTCACTGGATTGTCAAAGGTCTGGCGGTGCAGAAGTTAAAAAGCAAAAGCTGAGACTCCCCCAGTCCATTCCTCCCCCTTCTACTCTCTATTAAACACCGAGCCCTCCTTTCATAAGGGCAGAGTCCTTGGAGAGACATCAATTAGAGCAGGTCACTGGGTATTAGAGTCTCTTTTCTCACCAGGATTAAGATACCCTTTTGAGTTAGACTGCATGTAACCTCAATGCACCTCAGGACACTGGCGGCAGGATCGGTTTGTAAAGTCAGGAACAAGTCCGAGATGAAGTAGGCACCACGCTGCACATGAAAGGCACTGGTTGGCTGCTGGCTGAAAATAAATACGGCGCCTCCTTTGTACGGAGCAAGCCAAGGGCAGGGCGCAGCCTAGCGTGCTCTGTGGGTTTCTTCCGAGGTGGGGGGCGAATTCAGGCTGTGACTTGCTCCTGGTAAGAACGTGTTCCTCTAACAGCAGGCTGCTGACTCTCCAGACAACACAGACTCCTGCAGAGAAGACGAACTGTGTGATTCCGGTGACACAGCTCCATTTCTCCCTGTTTTTTTTTTTTTTCCATCTACAATGAAGACAGACAGCTTGGCTACTGCCTCCTTGTTAGACCTCACCTCATTCCTTCCTGTTTAAAAGGCTGCTGGAAAGGGAAGACAGATGTACCTATGGATAAGTAAAAGGAAAGGTGTGAGTGTGACTCTCTCTCTCTCTCTCTGTGTGTGTGTGTGTGTGTGCCCAGAAGGTGGAAGAAAAAGTAATGTTTTTTTTCCTTAGAATTTCTTCAGTGGGAAGGGCCAAGGCCAAACAATAACACTTTATATATATTTATTGCTCACCTGTTATATCCTTGGTCATATAGTCTGGATGCTGTGGAGAGAGTGTAGTAGAAAGAACAGCCCAAATTCTCTGCCTTGGGGTTCCAGTGCTACATCCTAATACAGTACTCAGGAGGCTGAGGCAGGGGGGTCATGAGTTCCAGACCAACCTGGGCTACATAAGAGAATCTCAGACCAGTCTAGAATCTTGTATCAAAATAAAGGTCCCTACACTGGAGAATCAGGAATAGGGATTTACCATGGTGTAAAGGTCACTGTACTGTATTTGGATTTTTAAAATTTTACCTCTAATAAGGTAAGGTACATTAAACAAGAAAGACAGGAATGTATAGAGAATACTGAAGAGTGATGATTTAATGCATAAAATTAAACATGGCAAGAAGAGGAAGGGAAGAAGACAGAAGGAGAGATGGAGAGAGAGAGAGATAGAAGAGAGTGGGGAGAGAGACAGAGAGACAGAGAAAGATACACAGAGAGGCAGAGACAGAAAGACAGATAAAAACAGAGAGAAAGACACAGAGAGAGACAGAGTAAGAGACAGAGGCAGAGAGACAGAAGAGGGAGGGAGGGAGAGAGAGAGAGAGAGAGAGAGAGAGAGAGAGAGAGAGAGAGAGAGAGAGAGAGAGAACACGGATCACTACTTTTAGTAGGGAGCCCTCTGGAGAGGAGACTTTTGAACAAAGTCATAAGAGGCAAGAGAGTGAGTCTCTGGAAAGATTTAAGGACACAAACCCAGCAAGTGTGAAGTTATCAGGCCGGATGTATTCCTGGAGAGAAACAGTCAAGGGTGGCTGGTTGGACTTAGGTGGGGGAGGGAGGTTAAGTGGGGCAGGAGGTCACATTAAATGCTGTAGTTGCTACAACTCTAGGCTATGGGCAAAAAGGAGGGAGTGGTTTGCGTTAATCAAATAGCAGACTCCCTGTGCATGCCGCACCAGGCTGCCTCTGTGTGAGCTTCAGTTTATAAGGGAAATGCCTCAGTTTACTGCTGTGGAAGAGAGTGACCAGAAAAATGCCTTGTATGTTTTAAAGGTCACACAGTAAGTGACAGATCTGGGACTTACTCAAGGAAGTTCCTGCCAAACTTCTTGACGTTTCTCTTGGACTTTAGAGGGTGTTTGTGGTGCTGGAAAGAGACTGTGGAGACTTTGGATCTCAGGGTTATCATAACTAGGAAAGACCCAGGAGGTAAGAAAAAAGGGTTGAGAACACCTTTGTTATCAACTCAGCATCATGGTCACTGATGCTCTTAGACCAAAGGCTGCCATGATTCCTGGATTTGGAAGGACTACCTGACTAGTGGACTGTGGCCATGCCGGAAGACAGACCCACATGACTCTTCCTATCTCGGAATGGGTTTTTCTTCTGACTTTTTGACTGAAGGACAGGAACACATTGAGGTTCCTCCACTGTGTGATGGGAGGTGATAGGTAGCTGGAATGGACCCAGGGGCATCACTCAGCTGTGTAAAGCTGGTCGCATATGTGGCTCAGGTGGCAGGAGTCTTGGACCAGGCTCGTGAGCTGAGAAGGGAACATTTTCTTATCCCTTTTTATGCATAATTTTCTGTATGGAGTATCTCTCACGATGATTTTAAGGTATTAAAGTTCCCACCTCTTCTTGGAATAGTGGTCTCCAAGGACAGCGAGATGCCAGATGTTTGTCACTCTCTAGGTGCTGATGACACCTAGAGAGTGTCGCTAGGTGTAGCACTCCAAGAGAGCAGCGAGGTAACTGTGCATTTTAGTGTCTGTTGCTGTGCCTGTTGACAGTTTTCTTAAGCAATGGAAACAAAGTTTAGATCTGAACAAGAATCGTTGAGTTCTGCAACTACACTGATGGCCAGGGAAAGATGCTTTATTCTTGGGTCAACCTTTCTTCAAGTGGTCTCAGAACAATCATGAGCATTGGTCCGTGGCCAGAAAGCATTAGGCTCAAGGAACTTTATGTTCTTTCTGTAAATGGAAATGTTGAGTTCATACTGCACACTGGGATTTGGTCTGGCTTGGTCTTACCCGGGTCTTATGCACACTGACAATGTCTGTGAGCTTACATGCAGTCTCGCTACTGTGTTCAGAAGACACTCTTTTCCCATAGTTGTTTACCACCTCAGGCTCTTACATTCTTTCTGCCCCTTCTTCCATAACAAGTCTGAGTCTTGGGAAGTGGCGTGTGGTATCTATGTTCTTTTAGGGCTGAACGTTCTTCAGTCTCTTATTATTATACGGACCTTTTCCAGTTGTGGGTCTCTGTGCTAATCACCACCTACTGCAAACGGAAGGCCCTCTGACGATGCTTGAGAGGTGTACTGTGCTATGAGTAGACTGAGAAACCATTAGGAGTTGGTTGAATGCTATGTCCACATAGCAGAATAAGCATAGGTTCTTGTCTAGCTGTAGCACCTGTTTAGCCATACAAGTCCCACTCCTGTCCAAGGAGCTATTAGCAATTGTTAGATGCTGGGGCGGAGGGTGTATATTTTCCTCTAAGGGTCAGTCCCTAATTGGTTGACCACACTTCTGTGGAAGACCACACATTCAAGAATATTTGAATACAACATTTGAATGCAAATTGGCCTTGATGGGGAAATAAGAAAAGAACATGGTGTTAGGTGGTTAGGAATAGTGAAGACGGGCAGATCTGGGAAAAATTATAGGGGCATAGATATTATCAAAATATGTAGGAAATTCTCAATAGTCCCATGTTCTTTAGTACATATGTGATGAATTCAAGATGAGAAGCTCCTAGGTCTTGCAGGGAGGATCTTGAAGGACAGGCTAAAAGATGTGACCAGTGTTTGGCTGTGTGATCTTGAATACTCTGTATTTCAGTGTCTTCATTTAGAGAATGATAGTCGATTTGCAGGTTGTAATGAAATACCTTGAAGGGCTAGGAATTTAAAGTTTTGGTCTGGATCTAAAATTATTTTTTTTCATGTGTATGTATGTACAGTGTGTTCACATGGATGTGTGTGGGTGGGGAGTGCATTTATGTGCAAACATATGTGAAGACATGTGCACATGTGTGACATGTATGTGGAGGCCTGAGGCTGACACTGGGTATCTTCCTCAGTGCCTCTTCCACCTCTTCACTGAGTCAGGATCTCTCAATCAAGCCCAGAACCTGCTGCTCTGGAGATCCTACCTCTGCTTTCCAGGTCTGCAATTACAGGGCTGCTGTTGCCTTCCTGGCATTTACATGGGGTCTGGGGATCATAGCAGGTACTTTTAAGCACATACTCATCTTTCTGACCCTCCATCTGAAATATTTATAATAAGGTGTCATTAAGAATGTTGACTAATTGTGAATGACAAAAAACATTTTCTGTAACTCTATGAATGCCATGTCGGCTTATCATTGTTGTTAAGTGAAAAGTGACTCCTGCTGTTTAGCATCTCATTCCTCTAATTAAAGGAGAGAGAGAACGGCTTTGCATATCAATTAAATTTAATTTTTTCCTTGAAAAATGTTGCTTGAATTTTTTTTATTTTTTTATTTTTTCATTTTTTGCTGTTGAAGTAAGATACCACCAGTTATGTCATTGTGAGTTTCTGGGTTTCCTGAGGGCATTATTGTCATCATTAATATTCTTTACAGGGAGATGCTATCCACTATTCCAAAGAAGGGAGACACACAGTGAAACATCTTTGAGTTGTGCAAAGGGAAGACAACACCTCTCATCCAAAGCTGCTGACATGCAGGAGCTACGCAGTCTAGACATGAACCAAGCTGCAGCACATGCGATTCCTGTACCAGATGGCTTCTCTCACCCAGCTCAGAGCCACCAGTGACATTTCCCTCTGACGAACGTAAAGCCAACTATATTCCCTGCTTTAGGGAGCGAATATGCTCATACTGTGTATGTATTTACAGATAAAAATAAGATCTTTTAGGACAAGTTATCCCTTAAAAAATGGCTGGCTACATTTGTTATCACACAATGAGTCTTCTAAACACCACTGCTGCAGTCTGTTGATCAAATATAGTTTTCTTTGTTCCTAGCTGCTAAGTATACTCTTAGCTACCAAACCCTGAATATCTTTGAAAACATTTTCAGAATTCACAAGTCCATTGATAGTGTAATTTATAGTGTTGATAACGGTTTTCTCTTTCTTCTTGGCTAGAAAGACTAAACCCAAAATTTCAAAGAGTAATTTAGGTTTTCAGGGCAGGTGTGAGGCTCATGCTTCAATCCCAGTCCTGCCGCATACTGGTTGAGTGACCTTTTAGCCAACGGGTGACTTGATGGGACCCATGTGGACTCATAGTCTGTAAACTGAGAGCAGTGACAGACTCTACTGGGAGGTGATTGACAAAATTAGCTGAAATAATGCATGTGAAAACTGCCCAACTTTATGCCTAAAAACTTACTAATTATTTACTTTGGAGTAACTGATTGACAGAATGACCAGGAAGAATCACAGCTGGAGGTATGGGGCCACTGGGTGTTCTTTGTTCCAAGGGTCATGTGTGTGTGTGTGTGTGTGTGTGCATACGTACCATGATGCATGTGTGTAGGTCAGTAGGTCAAAGTACAATGTGAAGGAATTGGTTCTCTCCCTTTTACCACGTGTGACTGGGAATCAAACTCAGGCCATGAGACTTGGTGGCAAGGGTTCTTAGCCACAGAACCATCCCACCAACCCTGAAAGGAGTATATTAATTTTTGTCATTGTTGATTTTTTATAGTTGGACATTATCCTAGACTTTTATTTAACAAGTGTGGCCTCTTGGGTTTGTCTAGCTTTCTGATCAGACTGAAGGATGCTTTCTAGTATCTTCTTTAGGGATAATTTCATGGACATAAATTCCTTTTGGCTGCTTTTATCATAGGGGGTAAGTGACAATGACTAAAATTCATTATTTAAGTAAACGACAGTTTCATACCATCAAATAGTAAACAAAATCAGTTACAGAAGTATTGAATTAAAAAACCAATTCTATATAAATCTAAACCAGACTTCAGTCTCAAGCACTCTATTTTATTCTCCCAGTCTATGTAGCACATGGGACACAGAATGGATAAATTCACTCTGATGGGAGAGGGGGAAGATCATGACTAGAAATGTGGAGAGAGAGAACAGTGACTCTTTCAAACCCTGAGAGAAAGGGTATGTCCATCGTGAAAGTCCTCTGGGGAGGTAGATGGACTTTTGCACTTGATCTTCTAGCTGCCTTACAACTTACGTGAGCTCCATCCTCAGCGGAACCAGTGTGATTTGACCTATTCATATTGCTAACAGACAAGCCAGAGCATCCCCTTGCCACACTCAGCCCATCTTCACTCTGCTTGGAGTGCACTGCCGCTCCCTCCTCTGTGCTCAGAGCCCCAGGAGCTGCTTCACACACATGCCTTCCAGTACACTCTCTAGGTGCTCTTGGCCTTGCCCCCTGTCGTCCAGCCTTCTTCATTCTTGTTCTTGTGGTCTCTTCTACTTAGAATACTTCTCTCTCCATTCCCCACATTTGTGTCCCCCTGCCAGCATTCCGTAGCTCAGTGGATGCACTTCAGAAAAGCCCCCCATCTCCACATCAGTGGTGCTCCCTCTTTATGACATTATCATTATGACCCGCGAGAATTTCCATATTATATATGTGTATGTGTGCATAAATGTGCACACATATGGAAGCCACAGGGGGACGTTTGTGGAGCCTCTTCTGTCATTCTCTGACTTATTCCTTTGAGATAGGGTCTCGGCTGGAAATCAAAGATTCTGTCTCCATCTTCCACAGTGTTACATGCACATATGTGTTCACATCTGGCTTTCTACATGGGTTCTGGGAATCTAAATTCAGCTCCCAATGCTTTTGTAGCAAGTGCTTTTAGTCACTCAGCCCTCTCCCCCACTCTGGTCCTTTTTTTCATTTACCCAACCTGTCCAGAACAAGAGTTTCGTCACCAGGATCTGGCCTCATTCTCAAGGCTGATGATAATGATGATCTGGCTAGCAATCATACACAAACTTGTGTGACTGAATGACTTATCCCTCACTTGTTCAGGAAGTTGACACATAGGCTATGTGTATTAATTGGCTTTCTGTTGCTGTGGTAAAGATCATAACAAAAAACAACTTGGGGTTGGGGGGGTGTGGAGGTTTATTTTAGTTTATGGTCTATGATCTACCATAAAGAGAAGTTGGGGCAGGAATCCAGAGGCAAGGACTGAAGCACAGACCGTGGAGGAACACTGCTTCCTGGCTTGTTCCTCATGCCTTGCTCAACCTGCTTTCCTATAAACCCTGAACTACTGAGTCAGGGGTGACCCCATCCACAATGGGCCAGGCCCTCTCAATCAGTCATTAGGCAAGAGAATGTACCACAGGCTTGTCCACAGAGGATTGTAGGCCAATCCTACAGAGATGATTCCTCAATTGAGGTTCCCTCTTTCCAGATGAGTTTAGCTTGTGCCAAGTTGCCAAAAACTAACCATGACTCTGCAATGGTATGGCCAACCCAAACCTAGGAGTCCCAAGAATATCCACTCCCTAAGAATGGGTGGATGAAGAAACAAGAGGGGCAAGGTATGTTTGTGGGGGGAGTTGGTAGCTTCCGATTCCTTGGCTCCCGTTTGTCTACTACAGCTGTGTTTAGGGTACAAGTTACTGAGCTGTGTGTTTTTCTGTATATGTGTTATGAGTCAATAAAAGTCTTCAAATAAGTCAACTTACTTGAAGTGGAGATAAGACTGGTTTTTGACTTTGAAATATTGACCCTCAATCAAGGAAGTTTTTGTCCTCTTTTCTCTCCAAGATGGCATTTGGCCATATTAGGAAACAGTTTTGATTATCACGGGTAAAGTGAGCGCATCAGCATGCAGAAGGTAGGGGCTCAGGCTGCTGCTGAGGGCCTAACAATGTATAATGTAGATCCCAGCCCATCCCCAACGCCCATGCTCTGAGACTGAAAAAGCTTGCTTTCAACGAAGGCATCTGAGGGACTTCAGGATCACTTGGATATTAATTTGACCCACTGCAGCCTTTGCCGACACAGACAGCCTTATTTACTGGGTTCGGACAGTGTTTCTATTCCCGGGGCACATCTGAGTGCAGGAGTGAATTTCATCTGCCACCTCATCATAAATCTCTGAAATGGAAAACAGGCTAAATATTCCTCTCCCTCTTAGTCTTTGAAGCCCTCCGAAGTGGGCCGTGACAGTAAGCTCAAAACAAAAGTCCCCAGACACAGTTTAAATGTCATTTCAGGGCTGGGACTAGGGCATGAATATTTAAGTTGTAAATCATTTGGGTTGTGTCTAAATCTTTTATAGATTTTGCTAAGGTGGAAGAAATGAGTCACTACTTTTTGATAAAGTTCGTCTTCCCTTCATATTATTAACAAACTCAGCCAAGTGAACCAGACTGTATCTGTTGGAGAGAATAAGGATGCTTGTTTAGGGGACAATATTAGACTCTGCTCCCAGAATGCTATATTTATGGTTCAGAACCAGAGAACAGGTAGAAGATTTGTTCTGGCTCAGGGCGCCCTTGCCAGGCAAACAATGTGCCACACACATCCAGATGAGGGAGGGTTGAGTGAGTAGTCTCTCTCCAGACCTGAATCCCAGGATAAATGGGGACATAAGTCAGAGAGAGAGAGAGAGAGAGAGAGAGAGAGAGAGAGAGAGAGAGAGAGAGACAGAGAGACAGAGAGGAGAAAGACAGTGAGAGACAGAGAGAGAGGAGAAAGATAGACACAGATAGGCAGACACAGAGACATGCAGAGAGACATACACACACACACACACACACACACACGAGAGAGAGAGAGAGAGAGAGAGAGAGAGAGAGAGAGAGACAGACAGACAGACAGAGACAGAGAGACAGAGAGAGAGACAGAGAGAGACAGAGAAGAGGCAGATATAGACAGACATAGAGGAGAGGGACAGACACATACACACACAGAGAGAGACAGACAGACAGAGGCACACACATGGGGGGGGGAGAAAAAGACAGATATAGACAGACACACATAGAGAGACAGACAGACACATGCACACACACACATACACACACACACACAGAGGAAAAAGAGACAGACACACACACAGAGGAGAGAGACAGACACATGCACACACACACACAGATAGAGAGAGAGAGAGAGGAAAGAGACAGACAGACAGACAGACAGACACACACACAGAGAAAGAGAGAGAGATTTAATATTTACAAATTCTATGGAGTCCACAAGGAATATTTTAATCTTTTTAGAAGAAATTGTGCCTCCTATGCCTCATTCCAAGTCTCTACCCAGGAATTAATATTGAATGTTAACACAGAAGCCACATTTCTCATCTCTAAATGTTGCTTTTGATTTTGACAGGATATCTAAAAGGCTGCTATTAGACAAATTTTCATTAACTAATAAGCTGGTTCTTGGGAAAAACATGATTTTTTTGTCATCTCATGTGAAAATTGAAAAAGCCATAATTAGGAAGAAAATCACTAATTATAAGGCACAGAATTTGTTTGCTAAGAATAGTCATTAAGAGCTGGAGAAAGCATTAGGCACCTCCATATCAGAAAACAACTATTAAAATGCACGTGGGATCGAGGCATTGGCCCAGGCCTAACGATAGCCTGAAGTTACAGGCCTGTAATTGCGGTCTGATCGGAGGCATTGTTAGCACGTTTTAAAGAACAATATACAGTGAGGCTCAAATGGAAAGCAGCATAGCTACTGGGCTCCAAATTACAGACCGAAGTTTTAATTTCTAGAGAACGTTTCCGAGGGGAGGGCAGCTCAGCTCAGCTGCCAACACTGGCTTTGCCGCTGGATTTGATGAACGGTTCAAACCCAGGACAGAGAGTAATGTTCCTGCAGCCCAGGCTGCACATGTTCTTGCATGCAAAGCGCCTGGTGTCTGGCGGCATTCTGAAACCTGAGCACCGCCTTTCTTCCATGAAATGACTTTGCTGTTTTGCTTTCTGACAAACATATTTGTTGAGGGAAAAGAAAAAGAATAAATGAAGAAATTGTTAACTCTACTAAGCAGGGAGAAATGTCGCTTTCCTTCCAAGTACCCTTTAAGCAATTTAAACAAATTGCTTATAACAATTTGTTATATAACAAATATTGGATAAAGTAGACAAAACTTTCCAAAGTAAATCTTAAACTTGTTTATTTCATGTGTACAGGTGCTTTTGCCTACGTGTATGTCTGTGCATCATGTGCACACCTGGTACCTATGAAAATCGGAAAAGGGCATCCGACTCCCTAGAACTGGGGTTACAGAGAGCTGTGAGCTGCTGCGTAGGTTCTGGGAATGAAACCCTGGTCTTCTGCAAGAGCAGCCAGTGCTCTTAACCACGGAGCCATCTCTAGCGCCTGTTCTATTTTATTATTTTATTCTATTGAGACGTAATTTTACTTTGTAGCCTATGCAGATCTACTCATGTATAGCCTTGACTGACTCCAAAGTTGAGGTCATCCTCCTGTCTCAGCTTCTCAAATGCCAAGATTATACTTGTGAGATCCCACGGTCTACTTTCTACTCAACTTGAAGTGAATTTTTTGTTTGAATATTCATGTACCCACTGCTTAGATTAAGACCAAGATCTAAGATTTTTATCACCCAGAACAAGAGAGGGAGGAAGAGAGAGAAAGAGGGGGAGAGAGAGAGAGAAGGGAGAGGGAGAGGGAGAAGGGAGAGGGAGAGGGAGAGGGAGAGGGAGAGGGAGAGGGAGAGGGAGAGGGAGAGGAAGGGGGAGGGGGAGAAGGAGAGGGAGGGGGAGGGGGAGGGGGAGAGGGAGAGGGAGAGGGAGGGGGAGGGGGAGGGGGAGAGGGAGAGGGAGAGGGAGAGGGAGAGGGAGAGGGGGAGGGGGAGGGGGGAGAGGGAGGGGGAGAGGGAGAGGGCAGGGGAGGGAGAGAGAACAGACCATGTTACCATGGTCTGGAGGGGAGACTTAGTGACAGAGCATTTGCCTATCATGTGGAAGGCCAGGCGTTCAATCCCCAGAAAAACAATAAACGAGCACTGCTTTCCTCTTTACGGAACTCACCTCCGGCCTCTCACATTCAGGGAATTATTCCTGGTGCCTCTCACAACAGAGCCAGTGGTGTTTAAGCTTAATGGGAACAGACTTACAGAATAGTCCTTCTTTTATTTTTTTTAATATGCATTATATTCTTTTTTTAAAATTTATTGATATATTTATTTACATTTCAAATGATTTCCCCTTTTCTGGACCCCCCACTCCCCGAAAGTCCCATCAGTCCCCTTCCCTCCCCCTGTTTTCCCACCCAATCCTTCCCACTTCCCTGTTCTGATTTTGTTCTATACTGCTTCACTGAGTCTTTCCAGAACAAGGGGCCACTCCTCCATTCTTCTTGTACCTCATTTGATGTGTGGATTATGTTTTGGGCATTCCAGTTTTCTAGGTTCATATCCACTTATTAGTGAGTGCATACCATGATTCATCTTTTGAGACTGGGTTACCTCACTTAGTATGATGTTCTCTAGCTCCATCCATTTGCCTAAGAATTTCATGAATTCATTGTTTCTAATGGCTGAATAGTACTCCATTGTGTAGATATACCACATTTTTTGCATCCACTCTTAATGAAACCCTTTATTTTTGAGATCTGCTTAATTTATACCCAGCTATATTCTTTTTTTTCAATCCACTGCTCTCTATTTCACAATTTCCATATCTGTTAATGAATTTTGAGTTGTTCTTAGTTAGTTTGTTTGTTTTTTTAAGATTTATTTCTTTTATTTATATGAGTACACTGTAGCTGTCTTCAGACTCACCAGAAGAGGACATCGGGTCCCATTACAGATGGTTGTGAGCCACCATGTGGTTGCTGGGAATTGAACTCAGGACCTCTGGAAGAGCAATCTTAATCATTAATCTTAATCATTGAGCCAGCTCTCCAGCTCTGAGTTGTTCCCAGTGTTAATTCTAACAAAGAAAGAACATACATTCTTAAAAGTACCTTTTGTGGAATTACATGGATTTTCTTGGATTCTTTGTGTTTTGTGTGTGTGTGTGTGTGTGTGTGTGTGTGTGTGTGGTATGTGTGGTGTGTGTGGTATGTGAGTGTGTGTGGTGTGATGCATGTGTGGTGTAGTGTGTGGATTTGTACATGTGCTCAACATACATTATATCTTTATAGAAGATTAAGTCCCATCTCTTCTGCCTCTGTATCCTGATCTGTTATGGGATTCCAGGCTCTCCCAGGAGACAGGCCTGTCTTAGTATCTGTGACATTCTTAGACACTGAGCATTTTAGGGAAGCAACATGACTGCACTTATGGGAGAGCTTTTTAGCTATGTAGGTTTATCCTTTTTCATCAGGCTGAACATGTCTCCATTCAGGCTGACCTCAGTTACTGGCATAACATCCAGAAGAGACAGCAGAAGCAGTTTGGAGGTGTGGGGTGCCCCCTTTCCAGGGAGAGTTTCTGTATCATTTGCCAATACCCTGCATTCTAACTAGGGAAAGTAGGTTTCCTTTAAAGCCTTGCAGCCTGGGAGGTTACAGAGCCCACAGTTTTATAGTCATTTTTCCTGGCATCTAGCATGGCTTAGGCTCTCAAGTTTGCTCTGTCAGGTCCTTGCCTTCACACAAGGTGGACCCTGGCTGAAGCCCTGTGACTCTGCAGTTGTCAGTTTGTCATGCATTTCTCTCTGTCTTTCTGTTTCAGAACACAAAGGCCTCTTTCTGAGGGACCAGTGAGGTTCGCTGGTTCTTGTCTTGTCATTAGCTGTCTGTCTCTTGTCATCCTCATGGTGAGTAGCAATACATCCAATTAGCAACCAGCTGGCTGTTGACTTTGAAAGCACTCTTATCTTCCATTTCTTAATTACTCAGATCACAGAACTATAGTATTCTCTTTACTGGAACATTTTCTTGCACCACCACTACTGAAAAATTTAACAATTCAGGTTCCACCTTTGCACAGAGATTATCCATGTACTGCCTTCTAACCATATCATCTTACCTCTAGAGAAGAGAGTGCATGGTCTCAAATTCTCACCCCATTTCCTGTTTGGACCACTTCTGGCCTCACCTTTGTTAATCCCAGTTTTCTGAGAAACACACACTAAAAGAAGATCAAATACACAACAATTTTTACAGAGAAAATTCCCATGAAATAAAATAAGGGCCTAGTGAAGGCAGGAGGACCAACCACTCAGATCACGATGCGAGTGGGACACCAGGTAAAGAGAGGGATGGGAAAGGCTGACGTAAGCACCCAGGACTGCTGTGGATGTGAGACAGGCCTATAAGCCCACAGGAGGATTTGGAGCCCCAATTCTCCCAGCAACAGATCTGTCTTGGTGTCCTTGCTTTTCTTAGGCATTGGCTAGAAGCACCTATGGAACACATGACTTCTGTGCAAATATAGGGCTAGATCTCCAGGCAGAGTGAGTGTTGGGCTCTTGGTCAATTGTGTTCCTTGTGGCTGGAGGTTTTTGGGATGCCTTTGCCTGGAGATTGTCAAAGAATCAGCATCATGCTTGGAATGAGGTGTATCTCCATGAATTAGCTTCTGTTACTAACAATTTCTTTACATTCTTTCCCACTTAGAGTGTCTCTGATTCTGAAATTCATGAACAAGGCTAATCTTAGCACAGATGTAGCTCCTTGTTACTTCTTGGACTGGAAAACGTGTGTGTGTGTGTGTGTGTGTGTGTGTGTGTGTGTGTGTATGTGTGTGTGTACATGAGTGTAGATGCTCATGGAGATCAGAAGAGGGTGTCAGATATCTGAAGCTAGAGTTCCAGGTAGTTCTGAACTACCTGATATGGGTGCTGAGAATTGAACTCTGATTGATCCTCTGTAAAAGCAACAAGCATTCTTAAACATTGAGACAATATTTCATCCCTACTTTAACAGGGGTGCCAGCTGCCTTCCTGAGTGGCAGTACTTTTGTACAATTTTCCATGGGAGCAAGAGATGGCTGCTAATTCTTACCTGCTGGAAGCTCTTTGGTTCTCTGGATTCACACAGGCCATGCCTAACAGTGCAGGGGACACGTGGAACTTATGACATCAACATCTGGGAAGTGGGATGACAACTATTAGGGACTCAGTGTGGCTGGTTAATGTATAGGTTACACATGACTGGGCTGGGGAGCCCCAGACAGGACTTAGGTTACCAGGATGCAACAACAGTAGGGTCCTTCATCACTGCCTCATGCTATTCTGACATTGGGGGACTCCATGTTTCTCATATGGGGTTTGTCTTAGGGTTTTACTGCTATGAACAGACACCATGACCAAGGCATCTCGTAGACAACATTTAACTGGGGCTGGCTTACAGGTTCAGAGGTTCAGTCCATTATCATCAAGGTGGGAACATGGCAGCATCCAGGCAGGCATGGTGCAGGCAGAGCTGAGAGTTCTACATCTTCTTCTAAAGGCCTTAAGGGGAAGACTGGCTTCCAGGCAGCTCGGATGAGGGTTTTAAAGCCCAAGCCCACCATGGCACACCAACCCCAAGGCCACACCTACTCCACCAAGGCCACACCTACTCCTCTAAGGCCACATCTACTCCACCAAGGCCACACCTCCAAATAGTGCCACTCCCTGGGCTAGGCCTACTCACACCACCACAGACCTTTTCATTAGTAGCATACTTGAGCTTTTGAGGGCAGGGCCTGTGAATAGCTTGTTCTCTGCTGAACTTTCAGCACTTAGACAGTGCCGGGCACTCAGAAAATCTTAGCATAGTGGTTGATTAGCTTACATTTGATTTTTGGGAAAGATACAGAGCTCTTTGACTGCCCAGAGGCACCTCATGAGTGCAAGCAGCATTGAAGGACGTTGTCTTTATGAGAGATGAAATCTTGCTTCACAAGCAAGTTGATAAACTTTCCTTTCATAGTTTGTAGAAATTGTAAATGTATCTGGAAGTAGATTCCTCCCCTCCTCTTCTCTCCCCTTCCATTTCCTCCTTTTCCATTCCCTCCCCTTCCCTCCCCTCCCTTTTCCTCCTCTCCCCTTCCATCTCCTCCCCTTCCCTCCTCTCTCCCTGTTCCCTTCTCCCTGTTCTCTGTACCCTTTCTGTCCCTTCCCCTTTTCAGTCTTTCCCTCTCTTCCTTCTTAATCTTTCCCTGTCTTCTTTTTTTCCATCTTCTTTTTTTTATTGATATATTTTTTATTTACATTTCAAATGATTTCCCCTTTTCTGGGTCCCCACTCCCCACAAGTCCCATAAGCCCTCTTCCCTCCCCCTGTTCCTCCATCTACCCCTTCCCACTTCCCTGTTCTGGAATTCCCCTATACTCTTGCACTGAGTCTTTCCAGAACCAGGGGCCACTCCTCCATTCTTTTTGGACATCATTTAATTTGTGGATTATGTCTTGGGTATTCAAAGTTTCTAGGCTAATATCCACTTATCAGTGACTGCATACCATGATTGATCTTTTGAGACTGGGTTACCTCACTTAGTATGATGTTCTCCAGCTCCATCTATTTGTCTAAGAATTTAATGAATTCATTGTTTCTAATGACTGAATAGTACTCCATTGTGTAAATATACCACATTTTCTGTATTCATTCCTCCGTTGAAGGACACCTAGGTTCTTTCCAGCTTCTGGCTACTACAAATAGGGCTGCTATGAACGTAGTTGAGCATGTGTCCTTATTGCATGCTGAAGAATCCTCTGGATATATGCCCAGGAGTGGTATAACAGGGTCCTCAGGAAGTGTCAATCCCAGTTTTCTGAGGAACTGCCAGACTGATTTCTAAAGTGGTTGCACCATCTTGCAACCAGCAGTGGAGAAGTGTTCCTCTTTCTCCACATCCTCACCAAAACCTGCTGTCTCCTGAGTTTTTGACCTTAGCCAATCTGACTGGTGTGAGGTGAAATCTCAGGGTTGTTTTGATTTGCATTTCCCTAATGATTAATGATGTTGAACATTTCTTAAGGTGCTTCTCAGCTCTCCGAAGTTCTTCATGTGAAAATTCTTTGTTTAGCTCCATACCCCACTTTTTAATGGGGTTATTTGGTTCTCTGGGTTCTACTTTCTTGAGTTCTTTGTATATATTAGATATTAGCCCTCTGTCGGATTTAGGGTTGGTGAAGATCCTTTCCCAATCTGTTGGTTGACATTTTGTCCTTTTGACAGTGTCCTTTGCCTTACAGAAACTTTGTAGTTTTATGAGGTCCGATTTGTCAGTTCTTGGTCTTAGAGCATAACTTTACCTTCCTCCTTTTCTTCTCCTTTCTTCCCTCCTCTCTTTCTTAATTTCTTTATCGCTCATTTTCCTTGTCCCTTTTCTCCAGAATCTAGTCTGATTCTGGGAGATTACCACTCCAGCCCATGCGGTCCTGTAAGGCAGCAATCCACACGACTCACCTACTTGCTTCAGGAGGTGAGTGGGTCTGTGGAGTCTCATTCTGCAACCCCCTTGTTACATGTCAGGGAAGATCAGCAACAGACACCTGACCATGTGCATGAATTCCGAGGACAGTTATGCAGGTGCAGGCTTTGATGGCTGAACATCTAACTGACTGTGGAGAAGAAGGGTCAGATGTCTCTCAAGAGAACCCTTCCTGTAAAATTCTGCGTCGCCAATCTTCCCATTAAGGAGGTCCTTTTCTACTGTAGTGTCCATTCTTTCCATCAAAGGCCTTCGCTGAGCACACCTAGTTTCTAGGTTCCTGATTTATTTTTAAATGAGAATTAAATGATAGTCCACACCTGTCTGGTTAGAGACATCAAAGCAGAGGGTTAGGATGTGACAGGGGCCCAACTCCCAGTTGTCTCTTTTTCTTCCATTTTATGACATGAGCCTTCGTGCTTTTGCTAGCAACTGTCCGGCTCCTCCAACTGCAATCTTTTACTTACAAACTGCTTCATAAGCACAGCATAATTACCCATACTGATATGCAGGGCTATAGAATTCCTTTGTAGCCCAGACAATGAGCAAGGCAGGGAGCTGAGAATTAACTTATCATCTGTTTTGAAGAAGTGTGTGGGGTGTGGGGTGGGGCCTTTTGATTGTGCTTTGAAAATCGATTCTAATTGCTGTTTTGATTGCCGCTTCAGTGGAAGCTGCTTTTAGCTATTTACCTTTTCTTATTCCTCTTTTAAAAGCCGCTTCAGAAGTGGCATATTTGACTCCTCCCCAAGTGCATTTACTGAAATATTTAAAGTTTTTCTTCCACTTGTATAGTTGGGTGGGTCTGAAAGTACCTTGCACCTCCCAATTCTAGATTGATTAAAAATATTGAGAGTTAAGTGTCCTCCAGTAGAAAGTGATGCTTGCATATAGGTAATTCTCAAAGTCTACTGAACTGTTTGACTTCAAATATGGAAATGTATCGAAGAGGGGTTAAGGAAATCGGCTCTGAAGATGTACGAAGGTGCTTATTTATTTATTTAGAGTGTGCAAGATGTGTTTGGGTATACACACATGTATACACATGTGCATGGGTGCATGTGTGTGTAAGCTTGCCTATGTGAGCATACATGGAGAGCAGAGGCTGAGGTCAGAGAAACCTTCCTCAGTCACGGCTCTATTACTTTTTGAGTCGGACTCTCACTGAGCCTGGAGTTCAGCGTGTCACCTAGACTGGCTACTCAGAAAGCTCCCAGGATCCTACTGTTTCTGCCCCAGCCCCGAGTGCTGGGGTTACAGATAGACACCACCATGCCTGGTTTTCACTTGGATGCTGGGAATCTAAACTCAGGTCCTTGGGCTTATGCAGCAAGCAGAGTCACCTTCCAACCTCTTGGTGTTCATTTAAATGCAATCTCTGCCACTGACAAACTGTCACTCTAAGAAAATGTGTTTCCTTGACAGTGAAAGAGAGTTGTACTGTTAGCTGAGCCTTAGTCACTCTCATTGGTCAGATTTTGGGGGACATTTACCGTCATGTGTTGTCTCAATCTCAGTCTAGTTTTGATGCCCTTGTTTAACTCATCCATCAACTTCTTCCCTTTATCTGAGTCTTAGCTTCAACCTGCATGGGCATACTCTCTTACTAGATTATTTGATTATATCTTTCCGCAAACTTTGTCCACATTGGGCAGTAGCTCTGTAAATTTAAGAATAACCTTAGGAATCAATGCCTGGTCCTTGGCTGACACTCAGTAAATACCAAGGCTATGTGTAATAGTGAATATCTATAATCTCAGCACTGAGGAATTTGAAACAGGATGGTCATGAGTTCAGGGCTACCTTAGGCCATATAATAAGACTGTTTATGAAAAAGTCAAAAGTCAAACAAAAAAATTTCAACTGATGAAACAAACAAACAAACAACCTAATTAACCAACCTAACTAACCAACTAACCAACCAATCAATTGACCAACCAACAAACCAATAGATCAGCTAAGTATACAATCACCAACCAACCAACCAACCAACCAATCAACCAAGTAACAATCAACTGTTCTAACCAAACAACTAGCCAATCAATCATTTCAGCAACTAACCAATCAACTAGCTAGCTAATCAAGTAGCCAATTAACCAAGTAACTAACCAATAGTTAATCAACCAACCAACTAATTGATCAGTCAAGTAGTGATCAAACAACCAACCAATCATCCAACCTAGTAACTAGCCAAGTAACCATCCAACTAACAAGCCAAACAACCAATCACCCAACCAGCAAATTTATTGAGTCAATGAAGAAGTGAGAGACTGACTTTCAGCAGGATTGGATGAGATCATTCATGGAATCCATGCTATCTGGTCTATGGTAGTAAGAATGAGTAAATGTAGCTACCTCAAAGAAAAACACTCAAAATATATCCCAATCAAAAATTTCAACACCTCAATAATCTAATCTAATATCATGAAAAAATATTTACTGACGTGTGTCATCATCATTAGAAACTAACTGTCCTCTGCCAGCAAAACCCAAAGCCTATTTTAGCTAATTAAAATAAGTTGGGTTTTTTTGTTTATGAGACATTCTCAGTAAAAGTTGGGCCTCTGGTATCTCCACAACTTCACAGCAAGGCAAGAGAAAAAGATGGGTGACTGTCTTTAGATTCATGTTCTAAGACAGAGGTAGGCAGATCTCTATGAGTTTGAGGCCAGCCTGGGCCATGCAGTGAGTCCAGAACAGCCAGGGCTGTCACACAGAGAAACCCTGTCTCGAAAAACAAAAACAAAAATCAAAACAAACAACAACAACTAAAAAGCAGAACAAAAAAAGAGAGGGAAGAAGGGAAGGAGGAAGGGAGGAAGGAAGGAAGGGAGGAAGGGAAGAAGAAGATGAAGAAGGAGAGAGCGAGAGAGAGAGAGAGAGAGAGAGAGAGAGAGAGAGAGAGTCTTTTGTATAGATAAAGATTTGAGAACCATAGAAGACAAGAGCATGCACTATTACACACAGCAGGGCAGCTGGATCCTCCACTGACTCTGGAGTCTCTTTGATAGGGTTCATTTCCTGTGTGCTTCTCCCTGTCCTGAATCAGTATCCCAGTGAGTGGAAAAATAGCATTGGAATCGGATGGCCATAGAACCACAAGCTCAGGGTACTGTCTTTGGTGCTAACATGCCCCGGAGTAGGCACACCTATGGCACTTGAATCCGAAGGTTTGGTGGCCTCTCCAGTGCTGTGCTGTCCATGTATCTACAGCAAACTCAAAGGCAGGGGCCACAGCCCAGGGATGAGTAGCCTGGGGTTGAGCACCCTCAGCAGGTGGCTCTTCAGGCTGCTGTTCCCCACACTTAGCACCCCAAAGCCCACATGCCTGAGTCAGCCAGCACACAGTGTGAATCCCCAGGGCACAGGAATATGCCAGATTGGAGGGCACAGCTGTCTTGGGTTGAGAGAAGACGGGGCTTGGGAGGAGATGGGAGAGAAAAAGAGGGAAAGATAAATATAGAGGAAGATGCTCTGAGCCATGTAGATTCAAGTCTTGGCTTTATTCCTTGGCATTAAAGAAATAATTAGAAAAACCCACACTGTTTTAACACGACTTCTATTTTAACTAAAATTATAGCTCTTTAAAATTCCTCTACTCTCTCTGTCTTTCTTTCTGTCTCTCAGTTTGTGTCTGTTTCTCTGTTCCTCTGTCTGTCTGTCTCTCTGTGTCTCTGTCTCTGTGTCTCTCTCTGTCTCTCTGTCTCTGTCTCTGTCTGTCTCTCTGTTTTGCATGTATGCATGTGTGCATAGGCTGGGATTGCAGCCCCAGGCCAGTACACCATTCCTGATTTTTTATGTGGTACTGGACATCCATATCAGGTCTTTGTGCTTGCATAGCAATCACTTTACAGATGAACCTGTCTCCACAGTCCCAGCATCACAGTTCTGTATCCTGTTAGGAGTGCCCAAGGATCATCTCCTTCCATTCTTGTATAATGTAAGGGAGATGCAAACCTCTTGTCCACCCTCCCAGATGAGGTAACTGGTGCCCCATTCCACACACAGTGCAGCCTGACTTCTTTGCTAGTGTTTCTTAGTTACTATACTGTCCTGTCTGCCTCAGTATCATGTTATAGATAAAACTTACTGGGTGTGGTCATCTGCCTGATGGTACATCACTAGGAAGTTGCAGAGTAGGGATTAGAACTCAGATCTGCCTACTCCAGTTTCTCTGCTCTTACTCCCATGCTTTGGGTGGGGGTTTTCAGAAGCAAGTTCCCTCCAAAGAGCTCATACATGGGTTGGCTATATTTTATCAAGTAAGGAAACTGGACTGGTGAGATTCAATTCCCACATGCACACATGTATGCACACATGACCTCTACACACAACATATACATATAGTCACAAGTTTCAAACAATACAAGGGGACACCAAGAACACCAATGGAGCTGTGCACCGAGAACTCATTAAGAAGGGGCCAGTGAGGTGGCTCAGTGGGCAAAGGCACAGGAACCTGATGACCTGAGTTCAGTCCCTGAAATCCACAGTGGAAGGAGAGAACTGACTCTCAGAAACTGTTTTCTCATCTCCCAACATCTAATATAGCATGTATGCCCCTGTGATCATACACACATGCACACAAATATCATATAAAATGGCAATAATTAAAAGAATGAAATGGTTGAGATAGTCCAAGAGTCCATCAATGGGCAAATGAATAAAAAAATCTCTGTCTCTCTGTTTCTATGATACACACACACACACACACAAATGGAGTACTAATCAGCTATATAAATGATTCAACTTGTTGTTTGAAGTAGCGTAGACTAGCGATTAGAATGCTGAGTAAAATAGAATAAAACACAAGTTGTAGATTCACCTCATCTACCTGTGGAATCATAAGATTATGGAGCAGGACTGAGAGGAGGCTGGGGAGAGAGGAGGCTGGGGCAGAGGAAGATTTGAGAGGGGAGGATGGGGAGAGATGGGTGATTGCAGAAGATATGACCAAGTAGTGAAAGTGAGCTCTGTGATGTAAGAGACTGGTGACGGCCTGCCGTGTTGTGCCTTTCCATACCAAGTGACTACCATGTTCCCACCAGAGAGAAATGCTAGACATTTGGAATGGCAGGTGAGCTAAGCCCCCATGTTGCTGCTCACACGATACACGAGTGTGCAAAGAAGTCACAGAGTACCCCTGAAAGATGTCGATCAAAAACTAAATTTAAAGACTGGTTAAAACAATCAATACTTGGGGGAGAGATGGTGCAGCTTTGGGAAAAACACAGGACTGATGTCCCAGGTTCCATCTGCAGAACCCATGGACAGGAAGGAGAGATCGGATTCCCTAAAGTTGTCCTCCTGCCTCCACGCATACCGTGGCACACACCGTACACACAACACAGAAAATTAAAAGATGGCAGCCAGTACATATATTGACCAAAATTAAAACTTTAAACGATTAGAGCCCTAGAGATTCTCCCTGGGGAGTGAGCAATGCGCCTTCATCTATTTCTGAGCTGCAGACTCTCCAGCCTCCACTGGCAGTTCTTTCCCCAACCTTGTGGCTTCAGAATGTTCACACGGGACCTTATGTCTTCTGTTTCTTTCTGTTCCTTGTGCTTCTCCCCTGCACTCTTTCCTCCTATCTCTAGTCAAGGCAGCCATCCATAGAGGAAAGACCAGATAGGATTGCTTTTAGTTTCCTGGATGGTCCCTCAGATGGAGGGGACCTAACAAGATCTGTACTATGTAAATGTGTACATGAAAGGGGTAAGCAGGGATGTTTGCTGCAACCTCAGTACTGATCTTAGCTGACACCACAGGGTGCTCTGATCCTCGAGGGTCAGGTCTTTATGCCCTGACATTGAACAGGAGGGGCACCACTTGTTGAGCATGGCCTCAGGGGAGGCATCTGTCTTTCACTAAGGATGGTTCCCAGAGATTCAACCTATTGAGCTCTATTGGCCACTTGCTTGCTCAGCCAGCTCAACTTCCATCCTGAGGGGAGGTTATTCCAAAGCATCAGTAATTGATGGGACCAGCACTGTCTGGTACAGCAGCCCATGGGTCTACCTCAGCTGCTCCTTATCCTCACAGTTCCATCAAAGGGAGGAATCAGTGCATCCCTGGTCCCATCAGGTGCAGCTGTGGCTTCAGGTCCTATGATCCAGAGCAACTGTGTACAAAGCCAGTTCAAGACTTTGCTCAAAGTCAGCTGGTGGCACTGTGGACTCTGAAACACCCTGGATTCTTTACAATAGCCATGGTGCCTCAGCCTTTCTGTGTAAACCTTCTTATTCAAGACCCATTGACCCAGTGAAGAGCTCACCTTCAGGTGGCCTGATCATTTCCTCTCCTTCCCACAGCAGTTCCTCTTGGTGTGTCATCCAATTTTAAAAGATAGTAGTAATCAGACACCCGGAAAGTCCTTGGAGAGGAGATATGTCAGTTGAGTTAACCAGCGTGTCATGCATGCTCCCCCATTCTTAAGCCTTCTTGTAAATAACAATTATTATTACTTTGCCTGCTAAGTCTAGGTCTCTCTTTTCTCTCTACCAGTTTCCTCCATGAGGTGAAAGCAAAGATAAAGACACCATATGCTGCATGATACTGACATAACTATATTAGCCAAACCCTTCTCTATCCCTGGTGCAACAAAGACCTGGCTGGCAGAGATCGACGGTGGGGTACCCATCCGTCCTTTCCCTTAATTGATTTCCAAATCCAGCTTCCCATGATGGTGCTTTGGCTGGCTTTCTAAAGTTCAGCCTCCCAACCTTAATTTAATGCTTCCAGGGGGCTGAGAACTTATGTTCCCACCCACTAGTTGGCACCTGGATGTTTTTTTCATCCTGTTAACATCAATCCTTTGTATATTATATTGGAGTCATCAAAAGTGAAGCATTTTCCGGCTGTTCCAAGTCTATCTGATAGAGAATCCTCGCCGGGACAGGGTGGGAATTCAAAGGGTCCAGGTGTGGCCCAGATGAAGACTATCAGCCACATGGCTTTCTCTGTTAGACCCAGAATCCAGAGGACCGTGGCCAGGAATAGCTTGTTGATGCTAAAAGCAGGCTGGATGATTCAGAGTCTGCTTCATTTTGCCTGGACAGCTTTGTGATGAGTCTTGGAGGAGAACATTCCCAGATCTTCCTATCAAAGCTGGGCTGAGAACTCTATTCTTGGAGCACATAACTTTTCCGCATTGCATTGGCAAACGCATGTGAGTGAATTCGCACTATCCTTTCTGCACATGAGACAATTTTTGTTGTAACCAACACTGAAATAGAAGGTTATGAAAACTCAAACCACCTCGGTTTGGGCAGAGTAGAGACATATAAAGCACATTTTGTTTTTGTCCACGTCTTATTTTTCCAAGTCAATTTCTTTTAACTGACACTAATAACCCTCGAGTTAATAAATTCACTTTAGGTTAGCCTAGCCTCCCATGCCTACTGGCTTAGGCTGCTGGTACAAACAATGCTCCGTGAAATAAGTATGCAGGCGATTCAGGCTCATGGCCTGGGTCTTCTTTCCACGGAGACCCATGTGTTTCAGGAGTCCTTCATGTAAGCTACACAAATCCCACTCAAATCTCATCCAAGCCTTTTCTTTTGAAATGGCCCCCCTGCACTCACTGTTAGGTAGCTGTCCTCTATACATCTGCTGAAGTCTTTGAGGACAGCGCTGAGTCCCTGACTGCAGTGGTCACATGGTGCACCCTGTTTTGCTTTGTATAGATGCCACAGTCCCTTCAGGGTGTTCCTGCTGTGCCCCTTTGCTGCACTGAAGAGCAGCTCACTGCTCAGCTTTGCATTCAGACCAACACGCAGGCTCTCAAGGCAGCTCTCCTCACGCTTAGCACCGTTAGGCCGAGCACCGATGTCTTTTCTTCTCGTCAAACCTCAAGCCATTGAACACGTGAACTAGCCTAGCATCATCACATACTTCAGAGCTTATGAGCGCTTACACTGAGAGATCACTGGGGCTCTGGATATTTCCCTCGTGCCCTCATTGCTCAGAAGAGCCCGTGTAACTCTGAGGAAGGGCAGAGGATAGACCTGGTACAGGTGCTGAAGAACAGCTCTGGTGACTCACCCTCATCCCGCCCATCAGTCAAGTTTCCCCCAGGGATGTCGTATAAGTGGCACATGGTAGATGGAATGGAGCTAGGTCATGCCAGACCGACAGCAGCAACAATAATGACATCGTGGGCAATAACAGAATAACCAACTAGCAACAGATGGGAAGGACAAAGTCCAGTTTTGTTTGGGAACTGTTAGCAGCATGAACTATTGGGGTCTTAGTTGGTCAAACCAAACCCAATCCTACTAGCCAAAACCTAACAAGAGTGGCACCACTGAGCCAGAAACATGAGCCAATCAGTTCTACTGTCCAGAAAAACAGTCCTTTTGGAAGGTGATGGCAGGGGTGGCAATTTCCAAATATCATATCTACTCATCATCAAAGCCTCTTTTGCTCATTGATGCCGAGTGGACCAGAAGCTGGGAAGCGGATGAAATTTCCCTTTGCTTGTTGATTTCTCTTATTACTGGACCATTCTGGGGTCTGTTTATACTTTTTGCTTCCACAAAATCACAATGCTTTACACAAAGGGAGCAGATGGTACTGAAGGCTCGAGATCCAGCCGAATTGCATCTCATGTAAATGGTGCTATCGGAGCCTTCTCTTGGATGTAAAGGAACTTGAATCTAATTGCGGGGTTGGTTGTTCCAATTCTGAGTAACTATGTGTTTCTTTGTCTGTGTTTTTCCTCCTCAAATTGAATGCTTCTCTTTGCGTGCCAGTCAAATACCTCCTTTGGGAATCTAAGCGGAGTAATGAAGACTGAGTTTTAAAGATGCGGTTTTGTGGGAGTGATGCTTCTAAAACTCGACTTTCCCTGTGGAGCCTCCTATCAAAGCACCGTAGCTGTTGCATGAACTGGCTGCATGTGACTGGGCAAGAACTGCTATTTGGGGTTCATAAAGTGGCCTGGATGGTAATCCCGTCTGCGTAGTGAAACATGACTACTTTGCCAAGGAGAGTTCACTGTCTGAGAGTTCTGAACTTGAGACACACCCAGAGAGGGTGAGATGTAAGTTCTTACATGCAGGAGGCTTATCTCTTTCCTTATCAGTGTTGTCTATCACAGGACCAACACAAACATAATACAAGTACTTGACACTAAATCAAGACAAGGGCCTTATTGTAGGAGGATTTTATAAGTGGGCCTGCCTCTGTCTCCCTACTGTCTCCCCCTACTTTGCCATCATCAGCACTATTATTATTTGGTTGTTTTCAAGACAAGGGCATTATTAAGGCCTAGGCTGGCCTGGAACTTGTCTGTAGGCAAGGTTGTCTTTGAGTTTGCATTCCTACCGTCCCAGTCTCCTGAGTGCTGAGATTACAGATGTAAGCCACTGGGCACAACTATCATCATCTCAGATTAGTTTAGAGAGAAAATTTAGGCTCCTAGCAGAACTGAGTGGAAGGAGCGAATTTCCCAAATGGCTCAGCCCCAAATGTGTACATCTTCCTGTGTCTCAGCAGCCCCTACAGAAGCTCCATCAGCCTTCTCTCTTGTTGTGTACCATTGGGTTTGAAATGTGGAATACCATGCACCCACGGTCATAATGTCATACGGGGAGTCTCAGTAGCTCTTTAATCTTCTGTGCCCTGTGTGTTCAGACCCATGTCCTCTCAGCTTTGGGCAATGACTGGCCCCTTTCCTGTTCCCACAGTTTAAATTTTCTATGAATGTCACACAATGAGAATCATATAGAAATGTTCTTTTCTGATTGTTTTCTTTCACTTAGCCACATGCATGACTTGAAGGTTTGTGTCTTTTTGGTGCTGACTAAATACTCCATTCTGTGGATGTACTATGGATTTTCATTTATTTATCTACCGTAGGGCATCCTAGTGGCTTCCACATTTGGGTAGTTGTAGAGATAGTGACTATATGTATCCCTGTGCAGGTTTTTGTGTATGTGTAAGTCTTCAACTTTTGTGGGCTGACTCCATGAGGTATAACCGCTGGACCATATGTGAGGTGCATGTTCACGTTTGAGAGGATCCGCCAATTGTCTTCCACAGGGCCCATGTGATTTGTGCCATGACTGAATCAGAGCCCCAGGAGCTAGCTGTGCATCCTCTTCTCCTTCAGGGTTGTCAGTGTTTCCGCTGTTCTCCTCAGTGTGCCATCATGACTGGTGTGCTATTATAACAGATGTGCCACCATCCTAACAGGTGTGCCTTCTGATGTAACAGGTGTTGCATCCTAACCCCTGGTGGCTTGGGAGACTGAATGTCTCTTTATGTGTTGTTTGCTGTGTGTATCTTTGGTGATATGTCTACTTATGAATTTTTTGACCATTTTTAGTTGGATTGTCCATTTTCTTTGTGTTTATTTGTATGTGCCTATGAGAGTGTGGTGTATCACACATGTATGTGGGTACATATGTCTCTAGGCACATGCTACCAGAGACAGAGGAGAGTGAACTCCCCCCACCCCTTATTCTATTACCAGCTTTCTGTTTTCCAACTCCCTCTCTGCCAGAACTTGGTTTTCCTGGAACTTGCTCTGTAGATTGATCTTGAGCTCAGAGATCTGCAAGGCTCACTCTGTCTCCTATAATGCTGGGATTAAAGGTGTGTACCACCATGCCTGGATTTAAGCTCTTCTTTACCTAGAACCTGCTTTGTCCCGGGCTGGCCTTGAACTCAGAGATCTGCTTGGCTTTGTCTCCTGGGATTAAAGATCTATACCACCATGCCTGGTTCTAAATTTAGCTGGGTAGGATCTTACCCCAAATCCCTTAATCTGTTATCTCTTAGAACATAGGATTCAGTTCCATTTCACTTTCTGGTGCCCCTTTAATCTTGAGCCATATCTTTTATATTTTTCCTTTCTCAGCTTGCTACACTTGTTCAAAAGGCTCTTCATGAGGCTTAACCAGAGAACACAGTCTCTGATGAGAGTTTCTGAAACTTCTTTTGTCGATGCAATTAATCTGAGTTTTTTCACCTTAGCCTCAGGCAGACTCTTCAGACAAAGGCAAAAAGTAGCCACATTCTTCACCAAAATACCACAAAACAGTCTCTATGCCACATATTGAAATTCTCCTCTGAAACCTCTTGGGCCAGGTCTGCACAGTTCAAATCCCTCTCAGTAACACAGTCTTCCATAGTCCTACTAGGATGGCTCATGAAGCCCCACTTAAAGCATTCCATGGCTTTCCAAATCCAAAGTCCCCAAATCCACATTCTTCCAAACAAAAGCATGGACAGGCCTATCACAGCAATACCCCAGTCCCTGGTACCAACTTCTGTCTTAGTTGGGGATTTTATTGCTGTGAACAGACACCGTGGTGAAGACAAATCTTATAAAGGACAACGTTTAATTGGGGCTGTCTTACAGGTTCAGAGGTTCAGTCCATTATCATCAAGGTGGGAGCATGGCAGCATCCAGGCAGGCATGGTGCAGGAGGAGCTGAGAGTTCTACTTCTTCATCTGAAGGCTGCTAGAATTATTGGCTTTCAGGCAGCTAAGGAAAAGCCCATGCCCAGAATGACATACCTACTCCAACAAGGCCATACCTACTCCAACAGGGCCACACCCTCTAATAGTACCACTCCCTGGGCAAAGCATATATAAATCATGACATTTTTAAACTCAGTTTCCTCATCTGTGAAGTGGAGACCACCACAACACCCTGTAAAGCTGTTGTGAGGAGTTAGAACTGTCCTAGGATGTAGGAAGTCATTCTTAGTCATTATCATCAGCATTATGTCTTTTTGACCAACTACACATTCATTCTCACCTTCTACCCATTCCTCCACTCTGTCTGAGGCTCACCACCCTCCTTGTACTTCTGGGTCTTTGTCCTTCCCTGTGTCTGTCCTAAACTGCATTTCTTCCTCCCAGAATGCTCATAGCTTGCTCCCAAGTCACCTCCCAGGGAGAGGTGGGCAGTGGGTGAACTTCAAGGGGATAGGACAGAGTCCATAGACTGGCCAGGACAGGAGGCTATAGGTCCAGAGAATGCTTCTGGGAGTGCCTAGGTGTGGGGTGGCAAGCCTCAGGGGTGCTGGCGGTGCCCCAGGGAGCCTAGGTGCCTTCCAACTGCCAGGTATTTCCAGGACCAAGCATCATGTGGAAATGGAAGATCTGCAAGAATGGAAGATGCCCCAAGCAAACAGAAATCAAGGATGCTCTATGGTACCCAATTGTCCGAGGGTTTATATTGCTGTGAGAAAACACCATAAATAAATTTATTACCATTCCACAGCACAGTCCATCACTGAGGGGACTCATGGCAGGAACCTGGAGGCAGGAGCTGAAGCAGAGCCCATGGAAGGCTGCTTACTGGCTTGCTTCCCATAGCTTGCTCAGCCTGTCTTCTTATAGCACCTAGGATCACCAGTCCATTGCCATAGGTGGCACTACCCAATGTGATCTGGACTCTCCCACATCAGTCAGCAGACCAGAAAATGCCACACAGACTGGCCTAAAGGTCAATCATTTGGAGGCATTTTCTCAATTAAGATTTGTTCTTTCTAGGTGACCCTAGCTGTATCACGTTACCATAAAACCTAGCAGCGCACCAGTAGGCTGATGTCTGGGCAGAAACTCTTTGATGCCTGTTGCAATATGAGAGTCTATTTCCTCTGTAGCCATCAAGGTAGCAGAGGTGAAACTTCATGCTAGCTCCTAAGATGGGAATTCAGAGTTGGAGGGAAATTGAGTTGGCTCAGAGCCATAAAATATAGAAAGTGATGTTTCTCTTACCTCTGACTTTGGACTTAGGAATTACACAAAAATACATAAATTTTAAAGTACATTCTTGGCAATGCAGAAGACCCAGTTCCTACAGATTCCTTCTTTTTAAGCTGTTCTTCCCTGTATCTGCCCTACTTGACCTCAGTTCCCCCCCCCCCCGCCTCCCCCCCCCAGCCTTTGGGGAACTGAAAGTAAGTTTTCTCACACTCTTTTCTACTTGGAAGTTCTCTGTTGTCCACAAGACCTGGTTACTGGGGCATCCAGTCGCCTCTGCCCATGGAATGAAGCGTCTTACAGAGCAATCATTTCATGTTCTCTTCTATTGTTGCTTTGTTACTGGGATTCTCATTCTGGTCCTTAACAGTTGCATAGCCGAATTGATCCATCTTTATCGCCTTGTACTAAGCTCAAATCTAAATGGATCAAGGACCTCCACATAAAGCCAGACACTCTGAAGCTAATAGAAAAGAAACTGGGGAAGACCCTTGAGGACATTGGTACAGGGAGAAAATTTCTGAACAGAACACCAATAGCGTATGCTCTAAGATCAAGAATTGACAAATGGGACCTCATAAAATTACAAAGTTTCTGTACGGCAAAGGACACCATCAAAAGGACAAATTGGCAACCAACAAATTGGGAAAAGATCTTCACCAATCCTACATCAGATAGAGGGCTAATATCCAATATATATAAAGAACTTAAGAAGTTAGACTCCAGAAAACCAAACAACCCTATTAAAAAATGGGGTACAGAGTTAAACAGGGAATTCTCACCTGAAGAACTTCGGATGGCGGAGAAGCATCTTAAAAAATGCTCAACTTCATTAGTCATTAGGGAAATGCAAATCAAAACAACCCTGAGATTTCACCTTACACCAGTCAGAATGGCTAAGATTAAAAATTCAGGAGACAGCAGGTGTTGGAGAGGATGTGGAGAAAGAGGAACACTCCTCCACTGCTGGTGGGGTTGCAAATTGGTACAACCACTCTGGAAATCAGTCTGGCGGTTCCTCTGAAAACTGGGCACCTCACTTCCAGAAGATCCTGCTATACCACTCCTGGGCATATACCCAGAGGATTCTCCACCATGTAATAAAGATACATGCTCTACTATATTCATAGCAGCCCTATTTATAATTGCCAGATGCTGGAAAGAACCCAGGTATCCCTCAACAGAAGAGTGGATGCAAAAAATGTGGTATATCTACACAATGGAGTACTATTCAGCCATTAGAAACAATGAATTCATGAAATTCTTAGGCAAATGGATGGAGCTAGAAAATATCATACTAAGTGAGGTAACCCAGACTCAAAAGGTGACTCATGGTATGCACTCACTAATAAGTGGATATTAACCTAGAAAACTGGAATACCCCAAACATAATCCATACATCAAATGAGGTACAAGAAGAAAGGAGGAGTGGCCCTTTGTTCTAGAAAGACTCAGTGAAGAAGTATAGGGCAAAACCAGAACGGGGAAGTGGGAAGGGGTGGGTGGGAGGACATAAGAAAGTCCCATCTTATGGGACTTTCGGGGAGTGGGGAGCTAGAAAAGGGGAAATCATTTGAAATGTAAATAAAAAAATATATCGAATAAAAAAAAAAGACAAAAAAACAAAACAAAACAAAACAGTTACATAGCTCTGACCACTGCATTGGGAGAACGTGACATCTGTTGCTTTCACTACAGAGCTTTTATTCTCTGACATGTCAGCAATCTTGCCTGTCTCACTGGAGCAAGATGGTAGCAATGTCAGTTTGTCCTAGGGTAATTAACATCCATCCAGCTTCCTTTACATCCTCTACCAAAAGCTGGGGCAGACCTTGAGCAAGAAACAAACTTCTGCTGTTAAAGATGAATGAAATTTAGGTCTATTTCACAGCCCCAGTGACCCCTATCTTGATTGACTCCCATATCCAGCCCCTTAGAGACACTGCTCCCAAGCTGTTGAAACTAAAAGAAACCTCCCAACCAGAAGCTTAGGCATATCTTTACAGACAAAATATTTTGTCTTGAAAAACATGTCAAGAGGGAAAGAGGATACCGCTATATTTAGAGCTTGAAGCAAATGCACTGTTTTGGTGTTCCAGCAGATAAACACTCTCAAAAACATGTTCAAACTGTTCCAACTACTGCCTGGTTGGAAATGTTAACACACCACACAAGTTAACTGTTTCCTTTTGCATGTTGTGTGAGTGTTTTCAGTTGTTTAGTTACAGAGAACTGTGTTTGTTCAAATTCACAGGACTAACATGTTGGACAAGAACATAAAGAAGGCAGTGACCCCGGTCTTTAGCCTCCCCTTCGCCACTTGTTAACTTGAGTGTCACATGACCATGCAACATCGTAGAATGTTCCTGGAGTCTCTCTCACTGTCACAGCCTCCAGAGCTATTATAGAAGTTGCACATCTGCCTCCCCCTGAACTGTCACTATCATCTGCTTTGTTTCCTCACTCCCTTGGTTACAGACTTTCGGTCCTGGGGTGTGTTTTTCTGACTATGGCATGCCTTTCGATTGTGGTTGTTACCCCACTTCAGAATCTCTGCAAAGAATAGACTTAGGGACTGGAGGCATAGTTCAGTGATACAACATTTGTTTGTATGATGGTTTATTTTGACTGTTGATGAGATAGATGTAGAATCACTGTAGAAACAAATTTCTTGGCATGCCTGTGAAGGATGATCTGGATTAAGTTAATTGAGATAGGAAGATGCCTCTTAAATGCAGGTAGTACCATGCCATGGGCAGGCTCCAGACTGGGCAGAAAGAAGGGAGCTGAGCACCAGCATGCATTGCTCTCTGTTCCCAGACTGAGAACACAATGTGATCAGCTGCCTCGTAAGCCTGTTGCCAAAACAAGTCCAAAACAAGCCAAAACAAGTTCTTCCTTATTTACGGTGCTTTTATCAGATATTTTATCCCAGCAACAGGCAAAGTAACCAATACACTTAGTGTAGATGAAGTTTTAGAAAATAAAGGAGGGACAGAGGGATGGATGAAGGGAGAGGGAGGCTGACAGAGAGAGGAGAGGGGAGAGAGGAGAGAGAGAGGAGAGAGAGGAGAGAGGAGAGAGGAGAGAGAGGAGAGAGGAGAGAGAGAGAGAGGAGAGAGAGAGAGAGAGAGAGAGAGAGAGAGAGATGGACAGACAGACAGACAGACAGACAGAGATTGGTTTTAAAGTTGCATTGCCCCAGAGAGTTGAACACTTCTACAGTACTTTACTTAAAAAAATTACAGTGTTAATTGTCTGTATTGGGGAAAGTTGCTGATAGAGATTATCGAGAACAGAAACCTTCACCATCACCATAACTGTTAAACATTTAAGAGAACATTCCTTCCAAAGACCCTAAATGCTCATTTCCCCCCACCCCCCATCTTCCTCTAAACAAGGGTCGCAAAACTTTTGGTTGATACTTTCACAATTGATGGAGAGAATAATGGATCTGACATTGCACCAGTTAAATGTGAGACTTTGGGCAAGCTGCTTAGACGGGGCAGAGCCACGAGAATTCACATTGAGGTCTTGTGTCATCCAGACAAGATCATGTCTGGGAACAGCTCTCACAGGGTACAGGCCCAGGGAACCCCGACTGGCTGTTTATTTCCCCTGAAGTTAACAGAAGGAAGCATAGTCAAGTGGTTAGCTAGGAAGCTCCGGAGTGACACGGAAGCTCTGGGCACAGCGGGCACAGCTGGTTTCCATCTCTCACCAACATGTGTGAACCAGTAACAAAGCAGCTTACTTTTTAAGGCCGCCTTTGCCTTATGACAGAGGATGAAGTGAGGCCCAGTCCATTTGAAGTACTAAAGAAGACAGCGAGTACACAGCATGTTGGACATACTCAGGGCGTGAATGCTCTTACTAGTTTTGTGACTAGGTGTGCTTCTGTCTTTGCATGTAGTCTCAGAGCCCGCTGACATCCACCCGAAGGCCCGCAGACCACTGTTTGTGGGTTCAGAATGCTGTGCAAATGAGGAACAAATGTGGTGATAAACCCCTCACTCCGCCACATCCTCCATCCAGGCCTCACAGTCTCCTAATTCTGCAGTGATGTAAGTGGAGGTGCACACTACGTAGAAAGGACGTTTACACGACCTCACATCAGCCCAAGTCAGACATTTCTGACAAACTTGGCTGCCTGAGCGTCCTGGAATCTGGAGTGGTCATTCACAGTCTCCATCTAGTTTGGGGCAGAAATGGCTTTTACCCCTGCCTGTGTGTAAAGACACGATTTCCGCATGTCTGCTCTGTTTCACTTCAGAGTCTGAGAATTTCTCTTCCAACTCCCTCTCAGCTCTGCCTCCATCCTCACCTTGCCCTGGCTTTCCTGCTCCTTCTGTAGTTGACACACAATGGAGTGTGCCCTTTGATGGTTTTCTTGTTTCTCCTGTCTTTCACCTCTTTCCTCTCCTTCTCCCTCGATCTCTGACCATCTTGGTTTACAATGAGAGCCCCTGACTTCTATCTTGTGCCAGCCTGCCTCTCCCTCCCTTCCTCCTTCCTTCCCTCCCTCCCTCCATCTCTCTCTTCTTCTCTCCCTCCCTCCCTCCCTCCCTCCCTCCCTCCCTTCCTTCCTTCCTTCCTTCCTTCCTTCCTTCCTTCCTTCCTTCCTTCCTTCCTTCCTTCCTTCCTTCCTTCCTTCCTTCCTTCCTTCTTTCCTTCCTGTCTTTCTGTTTTTTGCTCATTTCTGGTGGACCTGGGCTCCTGCACACAATAACACCATCGTCTCTCTCCCTGCCAATTCCTTTATTTCCTCCAGATCCACCCTTGTGCATAATTTCTTTTAACAGTACCAATAACACTATAACGATAAAGCTAATGATATCCCTATTGAGCTTCTCCTGTATACCAAGCACCTGACACAAATTGTTTATCTCTCAGCACACAGACAAGGCAGAGCAGGGATTCTCTTAATCCTTTGGCTTGGAAAGAAAGTGACTTCCTTACAACTGCATAGGCAGTCAGTAGCAGAAATAGAATTAAAACCTGTCATACTTGGTCCTTGCCTTGAGCTCTTGTTGCTTTAAACTGATGTCAGAGCTTATGACTTCTGCTTTAATTTCCTCTACCTTAATGGGTATCATCATCTGTCTTAGTCACCATCCTATCACTGTGATGAACCACCATGACCAAGGCAACTTATAAAGGAAGCATTTAACCGGAGGCTTGCCGACAGTTTCAGAGAGTGAGTCTCTGACCGTCACAGCTGGGAACATGGAGCAGGCATGGGCTGGAGCAGCAGCTGAGAGCTACATCTGATCTAAAGTTGTAGGATGTGGGGGTAGGGTATGGCCTTGTGTGAGCTTCTGAGATATCAAAGCCTGGCCCCAGTGTCACACCTCCTCTAACAAGCCATGCCTCCTTACCAGACAGTTCACAAACATTTAAATATATGATCCTATGGGGGGCCATTCACAGTCATACTACCACACCAGTCTAGGTTATTTTTATTTATCTTTGCTTTCTAGACTTCCTCCATTTCTTAACCCTTCCAGCCCCTCCTCTACTCCATCTTCCCCTTGCCTCTTTCCCCTCCATCTCCCTCTTACCTGTCCTTCTCCTCTCCCTTTCTCTACCTTCCCTCTCCTTCACAGTCTCCCTCTATAGCCTAGACTGGACTCCAACAGACAATCCTCCTATGTCAGCCTCATAAATGCTAGCTTCAGAGCAGGGTACCGACCATGCCCATGGCTTTGTCTCCTTCCCCCTTGAACCTCGTAGCCTTGGGTAGTTTGTTAGGCTTTGGTTTCTATGCTTGTTCTTTGTCTTTTATCCTGGTGACACTGACGTTGTTCATCCACATACTTGGGTGGATTCTGTAGAGACACTCTCAATTTTAAATATTCTGGGTTTAGAAACATGGACATACTGGGCAGCAGAGCTTACAAGCATGTCCACTGTTACCACATGTGTGCCTTGAACATGCTACTCTGAGTCAGGTTCCAGTGAAGTGCTTCATGTTATGTGCTTTTGGGGATCTGGGCATTGTGCCCCTGCTGATCCTATTAGGCTTGCAATGGTGGAGTAAACTTAGCCCCTGCATTTTGTTCCACGCAACAAAGACCTGGGTCTCTCTCTTTCCTGATGGAGGTGAGTTAGTAGATCTCCTTGCCTTTTCTCCTTGAGCAGTGACCCAGGGCTTTGGGATAGTACTGTGTGACAGTATCATCAAAAAGCTCTGACGTCACTTCTAACATTGGATGGGAAGGATGTGGCATAGGTCTAGATGTAGGACAAAGGCTCCTCCTTCTCCTCATCTCTTCTTTCTTGTTCTTCTTGTTCTTGTTCTTGTTCTTGTTCTTGTTCTTCTTGTTCTTCTTGTTCTTCTTGTTCTTCTTGTTCTTCTTGTTCTTCTTGTTCTTGTTCTTGTTCTTCTTGTTCTTCTTGTTCTTCTGGTTCTTCTTGTTCTTCTTGTTCTTGTTCTTCTTGTTCTTGTTCTTCTTCTTCTTCTTCTTCTTCTTCTTCTTCTTCCTCTTCTTCCTCTTCTTCCTCTTCTTCCTCTTCTTCCTCTTCTTCCTCTTCTTCCTCTTCTTCCTCTTCTTCCTCTTCTTCCTCTTCTTCCTCTTCTTCCTCTTCTTCCTCTTCTTCCTCTTCTTCCTCTTCTTCCTCTTCTTCCTCTTCTTCCTCTTCTTCCTCTTCTTCCTCTTCTTCCTCTTCTTCCTCTTCTTCCTCTTCTTCCTCTTCTTCCTCTTCTTCCTCTTCTTCCTCTTCTTCCTCTTCTTCCTCTTCTTCTTCTTCTTCTTCTTCTTCTTCCTCTTCTTCTTCTTCTTCTTCTTCTTCTTCTTTTCTTCTTCTTCTTCTTCTTCTTCTGTGGAAAGACTTGCCCAAGCCCTAAGAGGTCAACTTGAGGCTAGCGTCAATATCTAGACTTTTCTTTTCGTTAGAGATATTTTATATCTGCTAATGGTTCTTGTCTTTATTCATTTATTCCCTGTCCAGGTACTGAAAATTTCCTTACCTTTTCCTGGTAATTACAGCAGAAGTTCCAGGAATGATTCATGTCCTGAGATTGAACTACAGTTCCATCAAAGTAGTCACTATATCTAGGTCAGTGTTCTGAATGGCCAATGGGAGTTATAAGGCTCCTTCATCCTTAGTATAAGTAGTTGACACTGTAGAGAACTGTCTAAGTCAGGGTTTCTATAGCTGCAACAAATAATCATGACCAAAAAGCAAGCTGGGGAGGAAAGGGTTTATATGACTTACACTTCTATAGCACTATTCATCATCAAAGGAAGCTAGGACAGGAACTCAAACAGGGAAGGAGTCTGCAGATAGGAACTGATGCAGAGACCATGGAAGAATGCTGCTTTCTGTCTTGTTCCTCATGGCTTGATCAGCTGCTTTCTTTTAGAGCCGAGGACCACCAGCCCAGGGTTGGGTCCTCCTCTATTGACCACTAATTAAGAAAATGTCCTATAGGCCTGCCCACAGCTCTATTTTATGATACTATTGAGGCATTCTCTTAATTGAGGTTTCCTCCTCTCAGATGACTTTAGCTTCTGCGAAGCTGGCATTAAACTCTCCAACATAAGAACTATTTTTCCAGATGTATCCAAGGTGCTGTTTCTAAAAGAAAAAGATGCCAGGCAGGCAACGAAAGGTAGGTCTGCTGAGTGGAGCAGGTGAATGGGAAGGGGAATATACCATAGTCAGTGCCTGGTGAATGCAGAAACAATGGCCACTGATAGCTTCTGTGTCACAGGCTGAGGGAATCCCCATAAACAGGAAGAGGGAATTCCAGACAGGTTGAGCATACACTGAGCAAGGTTTGCCTATTATACAGTTTTGCTGTGGGGCTTTTCTTACTTAAGACAAATATCAGAGGATCCAGAAACTTCCTTGTACAGAAATGACCCTGTTCCCTGCATGGCCCCTTCATGGTCTCAGTCCCTTTGAAGTTGAATCAGCTTTCAGCCTGCTCATCTTTGCAAAAGGAGCCCCACCCGGAGAAGGAGGCTCCTTCCTCCCCACCCTGCAGGGCTCTTCTGTCCATGGACCTTGCTATCCTCAGACAGTCTCTTTCCATCAGTAAGGTTGAAAAACAGCTAGGAAGTCAATCAGTACTCACTTGTGTAGGCAAAGTGACTTCTGCCCAGCCAGGTCTAGAGTTCGTTTATCTCTCCCTGAGTCGACGAGATTTTGTCTATAGACCTTTCTGCTATGTCCCTCCAGAGAGAAGTAACTGCCTTTAAGTAATTGCTGAAGGAAGCATAAACCAGGGAAATTTGATTTGAGCATGCAATTTGAATCAGGAAATGCTCATATAAATAACCAAAGCAGCTGAATGCGGCAGATTTGTGTTTTATAGATTATTTTTTTTTAATCTTAGGGTCTACAGAATTTAAATTGTGCTGTAACAGTTCTGACCACTCTGGGCCCTGGACTTTGCTCATGTCCTAGTTTAGTGGGTCACTGGAGGAAGGTCTGCTAACTGCCAGGCTGGTGTTTGGGAATTTGAAGTTACATACCTAACCTATATCTTCAGAAAGAACAAAAAGAAGCTTGAGTCCCTAAAGAATGTTCTAACATAGTCTTTAAGGGAACAATTTCAAACCAGGGAAGACTTTGGGTCATTTAGTTCAGCTTTAGAAGCCAGAGAGGGTGTCTTACTTTCTTGTCCTGGTGTTGCGAGTGGCTCAAGGGGGATCGTTCTATCACAGTGGAGAAATTATGGTAGAGGATCAGGAGGCTTTCTGGTCACATTGCATCTGCACTCAGGGAACTGGAAGTAGGGTTAGGCTACACAGCCTCAGGACCCACCCCCAGTGATCCATGTCTATAAGAGAGGCTCTGCCTCCTGAAGGTTCTACAACCTTCCCCACTAGCTGCTCCAGCTGGGCACCAAGGGCTTAGACTCATGAGCCAATGGGGAAAGTTTCACATTCAAACCACAAGAGACTCTGGCAGGAGTCATTGGAACCATGGGAGAGAGACATGAGTTTTGCTGGAGCAACAACCTACTCCAGGTCCAGTGGCTGACCTCCAGCTTGCTTATTGACAGCTGCGGATGGTCAACAGTTCA